>NW_024067673.1:1940000-2085946 GCF_009389715.1 Phoenix dactylifera | reverse complement strand
TTTTAACATCCACCGAGCATTATTATGATTCCTTAGAACTATATGAAGTTATAACCCAAAACGACGATTATTTCTAATCATGATCCCCCATCCTTTTTGGTAATTGTAAAATAGCAAAAACTATATAGCCACAAGTTCATACCGGAATTAATCTCAATTTTTTGATTGATTAGTGAAAAGGATGTTCAAAAGTAAGGCACTTTGAATAAACAATACATACATGCATATGTATATGTATATACATAGTACATAGTTATGTTTGTATGTATTTATGTATATTAGGCTTGTAGGTGAAGTTGATGAGATGGGTGCATGGAGGCCCTTCGTTTTAATGAAGGGAATCAATATCGGCACAATTATACAAACACATGTAGATATTATCCACATGAAGTCGTTCAAAATCCCAACACCTTCATAAAAGAGTTGCAATTTTTTAATTTAGCATTACGTGAAAAACATTCTTTCTTTCTTTGTTTTTTTTCTTTTTTTAGAAACTGCATAAACTTTAACGAGTCTCAAGCGATGGTGTTTTTTTCCACCACCTCCTCGCCGATATTTCCCAACTCCGTGATAACTTAAGAAACAAATAACATCACACAGAAGAGCAACTCGAGTGCACACACACCCTCCATTGATCTCGACAACGGAGGGCTTATGATCAGTGGAGTCCCGTTCTAGCCACAGGCCGGGAGCGGTGTGCCGCAGAGGCAGTCGTTGCCGGCGAAGGAGGTGGCCTCGAGGTGGTCGAAATTGGAGCCGTTGGGGATGGGCCCACATAGGTGGTTGTGGCTCAGGTCCAGGTGACCGATGTACGCCGCTGATGACAGCGTCCTCGGCACGTGACCCCGGAGGCGGTTGTACGAGATGTCTAGGACCATGAAGTAGGACCGGGGTGTGAACGCGTCCGGTATCTCTCCCTCGAGCGCGTTCCGGCTCAGGTTCAACATCCCCAAACCCCGGCTCCCGATGATCGCCGCAGGAATCCGCCCGGAGATCCGGTTGCCGTCCAGGTACAGCGAGGATAGCACCGGCATCGACCCCAGGGCCGCCGGGACCTCGCCGGATATCTGGTTGCCGGCGAGGTCCAGGTCGGCGAGGCGGGCCATGGAGCCGATCGAAGCCGGGATTGGGCCGGAGATCTTGTTGGCCGGGCGAGGAGGGCGCGGGCTGAGCATGCGGAGACCGCCGAGTTGGAAGGGATCTGACCGGAGAGAAGGTTGTTTGCTGAGATCGAGGTGCATCAGAGAGGAGAGAGAGGGGAGAGAACCGGGGATCGAGCCGGAGAGCTTGTTGTCGGCGACGTTGAGGACGGTGAGGCGGGAGAGGCGGCCGATGTCGGCGGGGAGGGGACCGGTGAGGCGGTTGCCGGTGAGGTCGAGGATGCGGAGGAGGGGAGGGAGGTGATGCAGGGGGGGATGGGGCCGGAGATCCGCTTCCAGTCGGCGACGACGAGGTGGTGAGGCGGTCGAGGCGGCAGATCTCGGGGGAGATGCGTCCGGACAATGATCCGCCGGGAGCGGCCGGCACGGACGAGGATGGGGTCCTCGGGACTCGCCACGGAGGGTGATGTCGGGCGACGCGGCCGGTGGCGGGGTCGCAGCTGACGCCATACCAGCGCGAGCAGCAATCGTGCCCGGTCCAGGAGGAGAATATCCCAAGGTAGGGTTCGGAGAGGGCGGAGCGGAAAGCCAAGAGGGCGGCGCGGTCCGACGCCGGGCAGGCCGCGGTGGCGGAGACGAGGACGGAAACAGAGAGGAAAGATGAGAGAGAAAGAAGGAGCCATTTGGAGGTGAGTACTATCCTCTTTCTTGCGCTTCTCTCACTCTACAAGCTGGGCGATTAGTGTCAGTGTGAGGACGCTTTAAAATGCTTTTCTGTGACGATTTTGCCCTTAAATTGGAAGCTGCTGTTGTGGGTTCTGTTTGTAATTACATTGAGAGCTGAGGGTAGATGGAAGGAGAGGGAGGGGAACCGCGGGAACAAAGCATGGAAGTAGACACGTGGTGAACGAGGGTGTCGTTATCCCACTCGCAGAATCTGATGAAATTTTACAGCTTGGCAAGGGACGGGAATTTATTTGTTTTTTTACTTTAAAAATCAAAACAAAAGAAGTCGAAAACAGGGTGGAAATACGGGGAGGAGAAGGTGAAACTAACGTAATAAATGGGCTTAAATGTTGCCATCGGCGGCAGCAGCCACTGGTCTAGTCTCTGGCCAGGACCTTTTTTTTTTTTTTTAATCTTCTTTCCTGCATTAAACGCGGCACTTGCCCTTCGATCTACGAACTTCGGATCGCAAATGGGGTTGTCCGCAAGGGTAAAGGAAACAAATAATTGAAGAAGAAATTATTCAGAGTGAAGGATTTTAGGAACGAGATTGTCTGAGTTGTTGCATCCTGATGGCATTTATTAACCATTTATGGAGTGGAATTAATGTATACTCCCTGAGTGGTTGCCGAAGAATGAAAGCCTCCAAAGTCCAAGGAACTCTCTTTATCTCTCACTTAATCCCATGAATCTTATGAGATTTTTTTTTTCTCTTCTAAATTGTCACTAAACAATTATTATTTGATGACCATTTCTGAAATCGGATTTAACATGCCAAACTTCGAAAATTTTGTTTATATATAATTTTATTTATTATGAATATCATTTTTGCGTGATATATTAAATAACAGTTCATATGATCAATAATCGGTATTGTTAGAACTTAAAATTGACACTGTGCAGTAATAACAATTATATCTAAGTTATGAAACATACTCATAACAATGAGAGGATGGTTCAAACATTTACAATGTCACTTTGTTGATTTATTTTAGTTTTACAAAGTAACATAGAGAAAAAATGTTTATAATTCTATTATTTAGAGCTAAAAAAGAAACTCTAGTTTTTTCAATATTGCAAGCAAGTATGTAATAATTAGCATGGTAATATTATACCATTGTGAATAGTGCTTGACGTGTCTCGAGCCGACCAAAGCTCATATAAAAGGATGGCCAACCAAAGCTCTCTACGAAGCTTTTGAATTGCCAACCAAGGTCCGCCACGTGGCAAGCTTAGAAGCATGATGGTGGCTTTTCAAATTTCAAAACCCCCACAACTGGCAACACCTTGGCCATGACCCTAGGCAATTTTCGAAACTGCACCAATGAGACGTACGGAGCTGATACGTGTGCAAAACGCTCGAGCCTAATTCTCGTAACGTGTGAAGACCTGCTAATCATAGCCATTCCACGTGCCCAAATTTATGGGCGATAGATACTAGCCTTCGCCTACATAATTCACTCTCAGGAAAACCTTTCAGATAAGCAGTTTGCTATCCTGACAGACCATTACGCTGCCACTCCTGGAGAACCTCTTCTATTCCCTAAGCATCACACTGACTTGACATCGGAGAATTCTCTACGAACACTCTCCGGTTCATTTTTATTGTTTTAGGTTGGAGGTCGGTCATAAACGAAACCCCTAACGCTCTCATTGATTTCGAAGCAGCGCCGAACGTTCTCAACCGGCTGTCATCCAATATCGTAATCATAATTTGTTTGTTCAGATTTGCATCGACAATTCTACAAAGTCTACACTTCCACGTTATCTTTCCCACTATTAAAATTTGAAATGCAAGACAAATTAATTCAAGGTAGTCTAAATTTGAGTTAAGATATATAAGATAATATGAAGAGCTTTAGTTGTTGAGAATCATGAAGCATCCATTCCCTACCAAAAAAGAAAGGTATCCATTCTCTAATGCTGTCCAATGTTTTTTCAGCTACTTACCTTAGACTACTCAAGTCAGAGATTTCCACCGGGAAACAAATTGAGTGCAGTCGAGAGAGAGTAGGAACATTGGCGGATGGCTTCAAGTCGAGTCCACAAGGGTAAAGATTAAGTTTGATCAAAGATACAGGGCGACCAAGGTGGAGACGGCACAGACCAAACTCCCCGTGGAGATCATGTGCGATCCAACTAAGGGATCCACGCGGCAAGATCTGAGCGGTGCGTAGGACGACATCTAGGAGGTGGCGTGGAGCAGGAGAACATGGGCCGTGTAATTGGGACTGGAAACACTGGCCCACAACCCATGTGATGATCAAATTCCAAACCTCTAATTAATATGGGACAGAGGCTAATTGGACCTCGGTCCTTTGCCGTGTGCCCCTGTCCATTTACAGGGAAACTATAAAATGAAACAGATCTAATGGAGACAAGAAATATTGTTATTTTGGACAGAATCTAATCTTCAGCACGTTACATGGTTTTAAATAACTCCCTCAACCCTAGGCAAGAAATATTACACCTTCAATCACAGCCCAACTAAACTAATAATAAGCTCACTTTTCAATTCAGAAAAAGTCTGGACCTTTCATGACAAGATAAGTGCCCATGGGAGCGGTTATTGCGCAACCTGAGCATTTAAACCCACGACGTGTGTGGATGGTTATTGCTCATTGAGCAATTAAAATGCATGCCCGCCGTCCAAGGGCAGCCAGAGGATCTCTAGGTTTGTTTATTTTAAATTTTTATATTGATACTTTTTCACTATTTTTTTAAATCCTCACTATTTTTTAAAATTTTTATCTGATTTAGGCATCAAAGAATCCTATGTTTGACAAAATTCGGTGACCTTTGATGTTCTCTCTCTTACTTTTAGGTCGATCTCTTAGCCCAATCATAGCTAACCACTTGCCATCTCATCCGATCTCTCCAACTTGGAGCTTGTCCGGTCTCTTCAGCTCAAATGTTGGTGGCAACAAACCCCTCGTACCAGGACACCTTTGAATTTTTCTTTTACAAATTTTTATTACAGCTGATAAATAACATCTATAATTGCAAATTGCGGCTGGTGTAAATAAATTCACGATGTTCAAACGAGCAAGGTGTTTGTTTGGGCTCGACCAAGCTCAGTCTAGCTCTACCGTGGTCAAGCGAGCTACGAAACGAACCAAAGTCTCTAGAGCCTAGTCTCTATTTTGAGCTAGCTGTGAAACTCTGACTTGGGCAGGAATGGACTTCGAAGAGAGTAAAGCTTCAATCGAGCCCATGAATATATATATATATATATATATATATATATATATATATATATATATATATATATATATATATATATATATATATATATATATATATATATATATATTCCTCTGGGAGAACGGGAGGAAAGACCAAAGAAATTGAGGATGTTACCGTCTTTTCCTCCCTAGCTCTCTTTAAGTCCAAAGAAATTGAGGATGTTACCGTCTTGGACTTTAATCTTGAAACTCTCATGATGAGAGGAGGGTTTTAACTAGAGAATGAGCACCTGTGATTGGTGTGGTGCACCTGTGATTGGTGTGGTGTTCCTATAAATCCGACAAGAATGAGCACCTGCGATTGGTGCGGTGCACCACTATATGGTGCACATCATGCAAGATATAATTTCTCCTATGATTGTTATAGCATGAAATAGATCAACGAGCTTGTTTATATTGTTATAGCTTGAAATAGAGCAACGAGCTTGCCATTAAACGTGCTCGAGCTATTTACAAACCCACCTTCTTCATAAGCTTTTTCCTCCTTTTCTTTTATCATGGGGTAGAATTCCTGATGAGCAATGAAATGCTGTTATTACCATACAAATCACTAGATATTTGATATTCTGCATTATTTTGCTTTTTTGAAATATATTCATGAACGAAAACCTATAGCTAACCTGAATTGTTCCCAGGAAAGATATTGTTAGATTTCACTTTCTAACCCATAAATCGAATCCCATTTGCAGAAGGGTTTTGAGGACTACCTCTATGTATAACCCCCGGTACAAAATCAAATTATGCTGTGCTGTTTACCTTATATTTGTACAAGCAGATTGCCGGAATGGTTCAAACTTCAAAACAACAGACTTTCTTCGAAGGATTCATCTCCCTTCATGCGAATCCACCATTAAATCACATGATGGATGCTTCGAGACCTATGTAAACAGATGAATGAAAAATTTTGAAATGCTTTGAGAGTTGTGCAGTGTGATCCGTACAGAAGCTATCCCTCCAAAAGAGCTAGTGTAGCTCAAGGTGAATGTCTAAGTAAGATCATGTACCTGCCCATCTGTTCCTGTCCCCATGGCACGGCCTGCAATAATCTCAGCAATTCATTGCCTCATTGCCAAGTCTGGCCTTCATCGGACCCGCTTGGCCATTGGCGAGCAGAAGCAGCACAGGGGAAAAGGAAATTTGAGATTGATGTGCAAAATTATAGCACCAACATGAATCTAGGCTTTGCTGTTTGCCATTTTCTTTAACATGACTTTGATATGGACCGAAAATTGAAGAAACGAGAAGTCAATGAGCAACTTCTTGAACAACTTTCATGGTGAAATAAACTCTCACTTTTCACCGGTTTGAAGATGAAACAGAAACAGAGTGGCTAATGATTAACAATTACTATCAAAATGTGCAAAATTCTAATCCTTAAAATAAAGAAATTAGATAGTAATTTTGTATAAGAATGCATTAGATGCCACATCAAGTAATTGATCAGTCATTGGTTTTGGTTGATTCCATGGATTGTGTACAGAACAACTTTCAACACCCCAAGTGATGGCTTCAATAGTCACATACTAGATTTCTGCAAATGAGGATCGGATAAAGCATGAAGTCCTGCAGAATGGTAATCAAACTTTATGATTTTACTACTATCATAACAAGAGGAAGATGAGGAAAGGAGTGAACAAGAGGAAGATGGTAATTCAAGAGACACCTTAGTTCAAACATTTATGACTAATTTACAATATCTAAGAAGGCACATTGTGGTATCGGCTCGATTTTCAAATAAGATCAATTTTTCAAAGCACAAAGATTGAAATCACTAAAAGCAATCACTTCATGTTCAGGCCATTCAGTGAAGAAAACTCATCCTGCAGTCATCCTTGGAGTTCGGATTAAGAGGCAACAGTTTTTCTTTCATTTCTGCACATTACATTATCTCTTATTACCTTTTCGGATAACATAGTGCCTTAGAATCAATGTACAAAGCTCTGGAACCTTCTATCTCTAGATATGAAGTCATGTAGAAATGAACATTTTAAGTACATTTTTTATGTGTTCATGCTTGCCCTATATGCTAAAATGCACGGTGAGTGACGCAAGCATTTATGCATATGATCTTCTAGAGGTGTTACAACATATGTCGGTCAAAAGTCAGTTTTGGTACCTTCAAACAAGGGATCAAGAAAAATAATATCTCCTAGTTGAAAAACCATTTATTCTCCGGCCACTAAATAAATGGGTAAGAAGTCTCCAAAATTCTGAGGTGCTATGGAAAATGTAGGTGGTAATCCATAGATGGAACATTGAGTCATATGCATCGCCATGAATTTAAGCACCTGTTTATGTGTAGGAGAAGTTAGAGGTCCAAAGTGCGAGGTTTGCATAACATAGTCAAGGATGTTGAGTTGAGTTTACAGTAAAAGAGGAAAACCAAAGCTGAAACGTGTCTTGAAAGAGGTTGGTAGCGACAACAAAGAACAAAGTACGAAACATTGCTACACAAGATCTGTACTAGTGTCTAACAGAGCGCACAGCTCCAGTAACGGAAATCCTCAATTCAGGCTTAAGGTAGGGAAAATAGGGGGAGGCCAACAAAGAAATGGAAGAAATTGGTGTAACGTGCTTAAAAAATAGCTTAAGACACCTTTTCAACTCAAAAGCTTTTAAGCTTGGAAGGGAACAAATGCAAAAGTAGGATCCATTACTCTGAGCAAATTGATGAGAATAAACTTTGCCATTGATAATTATATCTCTACATAATACTAGTTGGGAAAACCGATTCACCATTCATTTACTTAGCAGTTTGGTAATATTAGTAACTGTTTTATTATTTTCTTCAATATAACATCATGTTTCCGGGCAAGAACCATTTTCTTATTGA
Organism: Phoenix dactylifera; assembly: GCF_009389715.1. Classification (NCBI taxonomy): domain Eukaryota; kingdom Viridiplantae; phylum Streptophyta; class Magnoliopsida; order Arecales; family Arecaceae; genus Phoenix; species Phoenix dactylifera. The sequence goes on along the minus strand of NW_024067673.1, from coordinate 2,078,042 downwards.
GGACCATCAGGGAATATGCTTGTGAGTAGATATGTTCATGGGCTGGGTTAGGCCGGTTTTGGGTCGGGCTTTGTCCAAATACTAAAACAATTTATTTAGGCCCGGGGCCCAACCTAGCCCGGCCTTCAGATCTACTTTCCAAGCCCAAGCCCAGCACCTACTTGGGCTTCGGCCAAGCCTCAGGTTTCCTAAATATTTTCATTAAAAAATGCTAAAAATACCTTAAAAGCTAAATATGAACAATTTTAATAGCAATTTCAAAACTCAAGGTACTCTTAAGATTCTAGATCTTATCCAAATAAACTTACATATCAACAAAATCTATGGTTTAAATATAAAAACCTAGTCTTTAAAAAATTCTGGGCCGGGCTTGGGCCCGAGCCTGGCCTGCTTAATAAATGGGTTTATTTTCTAGGCATGGCTCAGCCCACCAGGCCTAAAATCTTGGCCCAAGCTTGCCCAAAAGTCTTCAAGCTTGCACAGGCTGAGCAGGATGCTCGACCCATGAATAGGTTTGCTTGTGAGATGCCTTTTTTTATTAAAAAAAAAAAGTTACAACTTCAAAACACAATAAAGTTTAAAAGTTTTGTATTTATTCTCTAAAGTACCTTGTTATATAGTAGGGAGTTTAAGCCATCAAAACAAGTTTGAAGCTTTTCTTATTTAAATATTACTAAAAAAAAAATCCTAGCGTACCTCGTCAATTTAACTAGTGGTCAAATAACTTAATGTGAGCTTTTTGGCTTGTCAGACTCGTTTGTAATAGTTCGTGCAAATTTTCATTTTTTCCTAGTCCTTTTCATTCCATCTCACCAACAAAAAAGTAGGTTGGCTAGAATTTTATTTACATTAAGACATCAAGCAGAAAGGCTTAGAACCTGAAATAACATGCAGTCAAATATCATTAAGGATGGATAAGATTCAGCTCCACTGCACAGCAGCAAAGGCAGACTTCATTGGATGCTAGTGCAACATAGCCAGAATTTTGAGATGCATGCAAGAAGTACGGGAGCATTTGCAGAAAAACTTTAGGAGCAAGCCACTGGCAAACATGAGAATGTTCACGTGCACTACATGTACAATCCAAAAGAAACTTCCTTTCCATGCACAACCAAGGTAGCCAAATCCATAAAGAATGTCTAGAAGGTGAATACCTGACAATCTCAGCTCAGGAATGTTTCCAGAGAACCATCACCTTCATCCATAAGCAAGAGGACAGCAGACATCACGAGCCTGCAAAATATTTCAAAAGTCAACATATCAAGCTGACAACCAAACGAATGCCCGAACACGCCTTCTGTGACATGTAATTATAAGTGAAACCAGGAAAGATCTGAAGTTATCGGAACAAGAGAAAACACTATTACATGTACGAAGAAGTGAAACCTTGAATAGAACCCAAAAGCACTCGTCTAATTATTATTATACACCAGAATACAAAGTACACCTTCTGAAATTTGTTTAGCACCCTGAGATTAAGATGAATGAGAACTGACCGGAGAAACAACAACGAATTTGTTACCTCATCAGAGTTACTTTCAAAAACATATTGCCAGCAAAGGCCCCTTACTGGAAAGAGAATCTCCTTGAAAGCATTCAAAGTCCTTAAAACCTTAGACGACCAGAAGCATAGGCTGGAATAGTGGAACTTAGGTACATTGTAATTTTGACAGGCGTGGGAAAGAAAAGCAGGTATGGGAGCACACATACAGTCAAACAATCATATTGACACCAACAACAATGTTGTAATATACTCGAAAAAATAAACTTCATATCCTTGCAAAATGCTAAACGACAAAATGCTTTAGAATAATCTTAAGGAAACGTCCACTACAATCACAAATCTAAGGTGTTAATTAGGACTCCAAGTGCACAAAAAATCTCACTTAAATAAAAAATATCTGCTTTTATATGAACTGATTTTGACAATAAGCAGTGCTAGTGACAAAACTAAATATGATGAAAAATGCCATGTGACCTACAAAGGGATGTAAAACACATCTTGGATTACTGCTTTAAGTTATTATCTTTTTTCATGGGGATCAATAAACAGCTGGTGACAATGAGTTTCACAAGGACTGTTTGACTTATTTTCTTTCTTCCCCTTAAACATCTATCTCCATCTTGTCCCCCATACTTTATTTTGCACTGAATGAAGTTACATGATTATGAAAACAATTTTAGTAATTACAGCAATTGATAGGAAACAACTGCATATGTCATGAGAAACAAAGCATATAACTTTATGGTGAATATAGAAGATAAGCAATCAGAACGAGTAAAAACAGACCTGTAAATGACTATCACAAATATGCTGAAGTAGATAGAGAGCTTGATTATTCTGTACTTCTTTTCTCCATGTAGTAGTCTAAAGATCTCGGTAACATCTATAAGATGTCTTCTATTCATAAACCTGAAAAATGATTAAAAGAAGGAAAAAACACTGCAGTGTGAATACAAAAATTTACTGTGTAAGGAAGTCTGCAATCAAAGATACAAGATCAGCCTACATATTTATGATATCTGAGGGCCATCTTGCTTGTACAATAAGAAGAAAAGAAATCCCATATCGAATATTAACTGAATCTCCAAACAATATAAAATCCAGTTTCTCAACCAATACTCAAAATACTAGCCAGCCTAGACAAGTTTCAATCTTACTTTCTGGTGGCCCAAGTTTGAGTTAGACTAGGCTCAGCATCTTAGTGGTGGCTGGGTTTCAATAAATCTGTAGTAAATCAATGAGCCTTGATTTAAAAATATGTTGTAACATGTCAATTGCAGCTAGCATTATACATGCAATTGGTCTTGTCTTCAAATCAAGTTAAAACTGAGAGAAAAGGAAACCAGTTCCCTGACCCCATAAATAGAGATGGAATAAACTTTACATCAATGTCATGTAGGGGTGCAAATGGGTCGGGTAGGACCGGGTCATGAGTGACCCCGACCCAACCCGGTTCTTTTTTCGGTCCTAATTTTAAACCCAAACCCAACCCAATAGAAGATCGGGTTGGATTGGGTTGAGTCCACGGCTACAATTTTTGACCCAATGGGTCATTCGGGTTAGATTGGGTTCATGCATAACCCAGACACACCCCAAAAAATTTGGGTCCAGTTCAGGTCTAGATCGGGTCATGCTGGTGAATGCAACGATGACAAAAAAGAGAGAGTAAAGAGCATCATCTTATAATAGTTGTGGATATGTGAGGATATGATATAATGAGTAAATTCAGAAGAACCATGGCTTTCTTGAGGCTCTTGTGGGTTCACTAAGACAGGTCTTGCATGTCACAGGTCCTTCTAAGGATCTAAGATATAGTAGCCACTTGTGTTTTCTTTTAAAAAAATAAATACATCAGAAGAACAGAGGAAGACAGAGGTAACTTGGTCTCACATTCACTGCCAAGCAATAAGTGCAGCTTTTTCGTGCAATAGATGGATAGATGGCTGAGGGATCCGATTATTTGTCCAATCACGCACACTCAGTGGGATTTAAAGTTAAATATTGTGGTCATTTCTAAGGAAACAGCCAATTGAATACCACATTTTAAGTCCTTAACTCATCCTCTTCCGTGTGGAGGGTGGCAAGATAGGCCAGAGGGCGGTTACTTGCGGCCAGACCAGCGAGACTAGCGTCCAAAAACCTACCATCTTGCAGTAGGGCCTCTCACTATTTCCAACGAGTCTTTGTCCACAAAGGAAGACATATAGAATTGTTGAATCGATGTGGGCATGCGGGCCCAAAATGGATAATCCGGGTTTGGGTTGAGTTGGATCGGGTCGTTGGGTAAACGATCCAAAATTGACCCAAAAATAAAAAGTCGAGTCGGGTCGAGATTCAATAAACCCAGACTCGATCCGAAAAATGGAACGGGTCCAATTTGAGACCCCGACTCAGCCCCATGGGTCCTTAAAAATAGGTCGGATCGGGTCTAAATGGGTCGGGTCGGGTCACAGGTCAACCCAATCCATTTGCAGCCTTAACATCATGTGATTGATACAGAGGCAGCTTTGTCTGTTGATGGAACTGAATACAGTTCTACGTACATAAACCCAAAAAATGACGTGTTGTTCTAAATGAACTTTAAGGCTACTGGTAGATACTCTAGATAAGCCTGACTTTCATTCGCTTCCAAAAGATCTCGTCAATTATACAGAACAAGCATGTGTCAAATGTCTAGAAAGCCCCTCTTATCATAATGATTTTATCTTCCTCTTCTAATGATTATGACCAATATGCAAATTTAAGCAGATCTTGTTGCTGATTTAAACAACTATTAAGAGTTAGTGTTCAGAAATGTCTATGAACCTCTATGTTGGATAGATTTATTGCCGAATACCATTTCAGAGCATAGTTTCAAGCACCAGCACATGCTCGTCTATGTTCTGCAGCAAATACCGAGCCAAGCTAGTAGCAACACAGGTTGGCATGGCATCAATAAATCTTGTTCAATATTTTTTAACTAAAAGGAGGCACTCAAGTCCTTTTTCTTTTGAGTTCCGCATGATGCATCCTGTGCCAACCACTTATCAGCACACCCCATGCCACCAGCACTCAAATCCTTGCTTAAAAGTACATGGCCCCTAATAGTTTGAAGCATAGTATTAAGACAAAAATGAGGGTGTAAAGTTCATTATATTCTTTTTCAATGCTTGCTCCATCAAAGGTTATAGCGATAGTATGCAGATCCAAATGGTAGGAATTAGGAAAGAATGTTTGAAGAGATAAAGGAACTGGAACAAGGGGAAACAAAACTAGGCTAGGCCTGTGACTAGGCGATTCACTCAAATACATAAAATTGGCTATCAAGAAACTTTCAGTCTGGTTGCTATATGTTAGCCCAACTTGCCGCGATTTCGTGAACGGACCACAACTTCACCATGGATCCAACCAGATCAGCGAATGGGTTCGTTGGCCCAGTCTAAATTCAAAAAGAACTGAATTCAGGTCAGGCTAGACCTGGCCTGTTTGGTGATCTACCAGATTATGAATACTATTGTCATTCATAAATAATAATTGTGCTTCAATAACAATAGCAATGGTAATAACAATAATGGCAGAGCAAGCTTGCAAGCCCACCATAAAAAAGAAAATGGAGCTTAAAAATATCACATGGGCTAGATATGTCAATAGTTAGAAGCATATACGAAAATCAATGTCCTAAACATATTTCTATGATGCATTTTTAAGATCATTGAATCTAATTGAATATTCATCACCAATAATATTAATCTCTTTTTATTTTCCTTTTCCATTTGGAAATACAAACTAGAAACAATTGCATCAGCCTCCTTTTGCAGCAAAGTTGGTGAAACCGATACCGGGCACTATATCGGTTCTCCGGCAACACGAGTCGGTACGGGCCGTGCCGAGCCTATATCGATGGAGGAGACGGTACGCAGACCGTAGGAAAGAGAAAAAGAGAAAGAAGGGAGAGAAAGGAAGGGAGACTCCGTGGCCAGTTTTTCTGTTTCAAACGAAACAAAGGTCCGGTTGCGGCCTTCGCCGGCCTCTCACCCTCTTCCTCCCTCCCCCGCTCGCTCTCTCTTTCCTTCTCTTTCTCTAGCTCCGGCAACGGATTTCGTTTCCGTTGCTAGAACCGTACCGGTGGCCCGCTGGTACTGCTCAGAACAGCTGGAACCGCCTGGTTTGGGACGGTTCCGCCGATCCTGTTTTGTAGGATATAGACCCTACCAAAATTGTATCATGTTCCATACAGGATTTGTCCTTCCTCTGATGCCAACCAAGATAGGAGCATATATCACCTTTTCTTTCCATCTTACCAAGCCGCATTTTACATCTCAAACAACAGTGCATGATTTATGTGCATAAAAATGACAGACTAATATGAATTGATTGCATAAAACTCTTGCAAGTGATACTTCCGCCAAATTCACAAATAAGCTACAAGATCTTACTCTATATGAATTACTAAAGATATAAACACACATTGAGTACATTTTAACTGATTCAATCTTCAATATTATCGCTTTCGTCATTTTGTCACTTTTTGGTTATTTTCCACCCTGGTTAAACCATGGTCAACCATCATAATTTGACTCAATTAGCTAATTTTAATAGTGCAAGAAAAAGAAGGGAAAATGCTTGAGTAACCAAATATACAACCCAGATCATGGCACCAGGCATGTGTCAAAATTTTCACCCCTGCTTTATGTATAAATATTACATTCTGAGGGCCTGGCTGATGTTACGATGATGAAAAAGGTTCTGCCGCATCAGCTGTTATATATTTGGGTGCCTTAAACTGGTTTCCTTAGCAGTGGTTAATACAAATTCTTCAGTTTTAAAAATCTGTTTATTGTAGTGCTTAATCAGCAAAGCAACCATAAAAATCTATGAATATGCTTATTAGCAGTTAATAAATATATACAAACATAACTAAGCACATCCTACAAGAAGTTTATTTCATATAACAGAAAAGGTAAGAGATAATGCTTACAGGTTTATATGGTAACAAGTAATTGGTGCCATTATCAGAAATGGAAACCAATGCCATGTTAGGAGGAAAGAAGCACATAAGATTCCTTGAACCAGAAACTCTGGAATGACAACAGCGTTGATGCGAGACGATAAATCATACGGGTTGATATAGTCAAACTCCAAATCAGACAAGTTAATAAGCTGGTTCCCAAGTATGAAAAACAAAATAAAGGTAGGTTAACAGGAGGAATGAGCCAATATTCAAAAATACTATAAAGTAGAGCAACGCACTCTTACCACCAATAATGAACACATACACAAAAAAAAATGGCATTAGAAAACCAGACAAAATGAATCCAACTATGCAGTATTCATGAACAAAAAGCAAAGTCAAGATTGTACCCATCCAGCTTCTTTAACTTATCAAATCAAGTGCTAGAGAGGTTTTAAGTGAAACCAGTGTGGAAACCGGACATTAATTACCAATCTCCACACTTATACCAGATTGTGTTAGAGAAAGACACACACAGACACACACACACACACACACACACAGAGATAGATAGAGAGAGAGAGAGACCAGCATGGGAACAGACATAAACTACCAAATTCTATGCTTACATCAAATTGTGTGTATAAGAGAGACTTATTGAAGCAAAGACACTGTGAAAACAAACTAGACTGCAGCAGAATCCCTAGCATCATTCCCAAAAGTTGGGAAAAAGCCTAGAAAAACGACTAAACAAATGAAAATTGCTTCCTCTTGGTAAGACTTTTAGAAGATCCACCTTCATCGGAGGACCTCAAGCAGTTGTGGTTCTGTTTAATTCTATTTTACTCTTCATAAAAACGAAACAAGGTGGGCCCACCTTTTTGCTCAGAAACATGTTAATGATTCCTTTGGGGTTTAAGTAATTAATGATGGATACTTTTCAAAGCATGGTATGTGATCTTATGCTACTAAAGTTCCATGTCTCTTGTCTTTATTATATCAAATTATATAAGTTTCTTTTTCACAAGAAAAGATCAAGGCCATTGCAATTCCTAGAACTAGTTTCACCTAAAATGATCATGAGAGAAGGTTTTAATGCATAAACAATTCCATTTTTTGGCCTTTGATTTATTTAGAATTCTAACATATGTTAAGGCATAGTGATATTTTTCATGAGTTTATTGTCGGCATCTCTATGCCACTATACGCAGACATGATGCCATGTTTAGTTAAGCTTTGTAATGGTTTTGATAATATAACAAGTTTCATTTAGTACCATTCCATTATAAAGTTTATTTGAGCTTATGATTATAATGCTCATAATGTTTAGAAGAAACAAGCTTATATCCGTTATCAGACAATTTTCAGAATATATCAAATAATATTAATTTAAACATGATAAATAATTCTAAAACTGACATATGATGATATCAATATTTTTTATTGACAATTTCGCATAGATTTGAATGTTCCAATCCAATTTTATGACAATGTTTTGCAAGATATGCTTGCCAGGAAGGTAGAAGGAAGGACATAAATCTCTTTTGTGATCAAATATGCATCATAATGTCACCAATTTGAATAAATAAATGAAGCTTGCACACAGATTCGGCAGCATGTTATCAATTAGTAGTTGATGTTCAAGATGAGAATTGATCATAATAGATTAGTGGTCATATGCTAAGGGCTCAATATTCCAATTTCTCAGAATCCACTTCTTATAGCACATCTGCTTCAGAGAGCAGATTCTTCCACCTTGGTTCCAACCTACTGTCCAAGATCTACCTCTAAGCATGACATCAGGAAGGTGATAAAAAGCATTACAAGAGAATACACCACAAAAAATCATTCAACCTAAGCATCCACAAACAACCGCATGGGAAAGGTTGAAGTTGGCGAACAATCTTCTAGAGGCATTAGTTGACAAGCCCCCTACTCCCAAGATCTCGCAATGGACAACCTCAAGACCAAGGAAACAAAAGCTTACTGGTTTAGCGAACAGGATTACATAAGATCTTGCGAACAACTCTATCCACAATTCAGGACACACATCAGTGGAAGCGATGAACAACAAAGAAAATCGTTTCACAAAAACATCTACGATGTGTAGGATAATGATTTCAAGGTGAAAATAGACTCTGATGCTGATGCGAACAATGCACAGCCTTGCGGGACTTTGGTCTAATTTTTGTTTATCTCTCGCAATAGTGTAATATAGCTTGGAAAAAGTAGCATATACCTACATCCTTAAATGAAAACGTTATGGGTACAACTATGAATAAAAAAATAATTAAAATGATTTCATTACATCCAAATTTCTTTAAAAAATAACACTCTAATATGCACATATGGAAGAGAAATAACAACCAAAACTTCACCATACATGTTGTTGAAATATTTAATCATGACTACATCCAGGACAAAGTCATCGAGCAGGTTCAAAGGAATGATAAAGCAGCAAAATTATATGTTGTGTCAAGTTGAGATTGGTTGCTAAGCTTCAGTTGTATTCTTTAAAGTTTTAGTGGAAGGAGGGTAAGGAACAAATTTAAATGATATCACCCCATTAATCAAGTATTTCAGATATGATAATATGCCCAAAAGTATGACAAACTCCAAGGGTCGGTGAACACGCTTCATGAAATTGGAGGGGTTCAAAGTTGTTTTGGTCTCTCAAATAGATATTGTTTACCAACATTTTTTGAATAACACATTAGTGATTTTGCTGTAGGGGCAAACAGGCATTCTTTGGTTGGATGATATGTATGCTCTAGTTAGTTTTTCCATTGATTCCTTTATATAGAAGCAGCACGCAAACAGTGAAAAGGAACACATGAAACCAATATCCTGATATTATTAAGATGTATTAAAGAATGCAATCAACTATAACTGATATCAAATTTTTTATGTCAAGAGTAGGGCTACAGGTGGATTTGATTAACCCACTTCCAACCTAGAACTGATCCAAAATTAATATGGTCCAACCCGAGCTGAAGTTATTTGGATTAGGCTCGGATTCAAAATCATAACCCATTTCAAATATGGATTGGATTTGGATCCTTAATTTCTCAATCCGAACACGAACTAACCCGTACCGATCCAAAAACTAGTATACTATATATTCAAATCCTCTTTGAATATAAGAAATTAGTCTTCTCCTCATAATATAATTTCTTAATAAATTATTTTGTTGATTATAATCATGAGTGGTTATCAATCAAATTCTATGTAGAATATGCTTTTGATAACATTTACATGTTTCTTTCCATTACTTTATTACATGATATGTTTATGATATAACTAGATAATCAATTTCTATATGTTTATTATGATTTGTATCTAGATTATTTGGGACCCAATTTGACTCCAAAAATCTGATGGACTGAATAATATTAATATTAAATCTGATCCAACCAGAAATGAATTGGATTAGGTTTGGGTTTAATTTTTTAACCTGATTCAGATATGGATGGGGTTTGGGTCTTGCTCATCTCCCGAACCAATACAACCTGCTTACAGCCCTAGATAAGAGCCACTTTTCATGTATACCAAGACCGAAGTGTGTATTAAAGTATAAAGATCTTTGTTTTCCATATGTGTGTCTCCTAACTTTTAGATCTTACTGAAGATTGGACTGAGGCACAGGAACTTCCCATGCTTCCATAAGTTCCATGTCTCGTGTCATTACATCCACCCAAAATCAAGAGACCCTCCACTCCAGCAGGGAAAAAAAAAGCAACAACCTTCCTCCCACCTTTTTGGATATATTCTCATAGGGAAAGGAAAATCGTGGGCATAAAATAAAAAATAAAAAATCTTCAATTATAGTTTCAAATTCCACGGATTCCTTTAGAAATTTGATGAATTTTAACAAGGACCAATTTGAAAATCAAAAAACATATATAAACCCAAATTATCATGCTCTTGCAGCAAACACACACTCAAAAGAATTCCATCCATTGCAATTTTTCAAAAAAAAGGAACTCAATCCAAAACTTTTTTTAAAAAACAAAAAGGACATAGAACAAGACGAAAAGAGGAAGAGATAGAGACTCTGTTTGCATCTTAACGACTGCAAAATTATTTTGGAGATTATATTTAAAGTACAGCGTCTTCATATTATCTCCAGTAAGGGAATGCCCTCGCATTGTTACTAAGACAATCAATATCAATTTTTTTAGTACACTCGTTTAGATCTCAAGAAACTCCACTAAACAGCATAAAAGGAGGAGACTTTCCCGCGAATCACTCACCATAAAACAAACTTCCACTTCCATTGCCAGATACTATAAATTGAAAGAACGATTCCTCCACACCCTCGAAAACACCAAACTTTCCCAAAATAAGACGGAAGTTCAAACGTTTTCAAATATTTCCGCGAGAGATTGAGATGTAAAGAGGTCAATAAGAGTTCGAATAGTAGGATTTACGCTTCTAGTCTGGAACTGAGAGCTAGAGTTTGGTTTGGAGGTTACCTGGTACGCGGTCAGGGCGATGAGAGAGATCACAGAAGCGAAGGCGTAGAGCCAGAGGAGCAGCTCCCAGGCCATGGAGTTTTCGGGGATTCTCTCCACTTTAGCGCAGAGGCGGAGGTCGCATGGAACCCGTCCGGGTTTTGAGAGTCCCCGGCAAGGCGAGGAAGCCGAAGGAGGGTTTGGGCAAGGGTAAGCTGGAACTTTTAAAACATAAATTAGGAATAATGTTTATAGAACTGGGAGGCTGATTTAAAGCTAAAGGCGGAATTGATGGACGGCTAGGATAGCGAACAACAAAATATTATAATTAATAATTTAGCCGGGTCAAATCAAAGTATAAAAATAATCGTAAAGTAGGGTCCAAGAACTTTTCCCTGCCATCAAGACGCAACCCTAAAAAAGAGCTAACCCTGGTTCCTTGAGTTGATCTAGTACCTTGCTTTTAGTTTTTATGCTGGTCTCATGTAATATATGTTTTGTGCTCGAACGGGGCATCATGACCATGACCATGACCAAGATCAAGGCCAATATCGACTATTTGGATCAGTTTTGTGAACCCTAGATCTCTCTAATTATTCTTATCTACAAAACTATGTCATATTATAAACTAATTCATGCCCATCCATGCTATCACCTTCCATATTTTAAAATATCAAGCTCAATACCGATTCGGCAAGAATTCTGTGTTTATAAAAAGAGGCTTAGCATATCATATAGGTAGACTCTACTTTGACTCTTCTTTTTAATTCATTATTCAGATTTTTTTTTCCTTTGTTATTTTTCAAAATCCCTTTTGCTGGCTTAAGCATCAAAGAGTCCCTCCCTGTTCTATTCTTCCTTATGTGTGAAGATTGATACTCTCCTAACTTTCAAATCAAGTTAGGAGAGTGGAAGAACATGCGCAAAAAGAAGGGTGCCATCAAGCATAGAAGAATAGAAGGGAGGCATCCTCCTAATTTAGAGGGGGATCTTGGGGATCGCATTCTTATTTTAAGCAATATATGTATTTTTTAAAATATTTAATAATTAGAGTATAATTGAATTTTTCAGCCAATTTATCAAGTTGATGACTCAATATTTATGTCTCAACTTAGCATAAATTGACTCACTAGCACCCGTAGTAAGGTCAATTATCATTGTATCTATTACTACTAATTTTTCTGAGTATGGGCAGAGTCTCGCATATAATTTTGGCTCCAAAAATCTAGAAACTAATAGAAAATGTATTTAACAAGTTCTCCTATTACCCAATAAATTCATAACCTAAGCTTTCAACAACCAATATTACAAGTATGACATGGTTGATGTCAAATTTCTATGTGTTTTGCACTTTTCTGAGACACTAAGCCATGCCTACAAGTCCTCTTTCACATGTCAGCTAATTGGTCTTAGATAAAGGGAGCCACTATTGCAATATTAGTGTCATTGTTCTTTTATTTTGTCACATGTTAATATTATTCTCGCCCTACATGTTTCACTTTTTTTCAAGCAACAAACAAACAAACAAAAAAAAACTCATGATGTGGATGGAATCACGAGGGTCTCAACCATATGCTTCCCCACCTCTAACTTTAGTATGTACGGCTATTCATGATTTTGTATGTTGGAATGATCTATATAATCGAACAAAGAAACAAGATTATTTGAAGATATAATGCTCTTGGTCTCAACCTCGAAAAACATCGGATGTGATCTCCGCTTCTTATTGGTTTCTCTCCCTAAGAATGTGTAAATCAAATAATATTTCACAAAACTTTCTTTTAAATATACAGATAATACTTTATGTGTTGGATTTGTACGAGAGAACAGTTTGCCAAAAAGTCCTCAAAAAATATAACTACAGATAAATCTATTTTTCTAAAACTATATAACATAACAATTTACTGAAAATCCCCCAAAATAATATTATTGTAGAATAGACTCTAATATGATTGCAGTTAAATCTTTGCAGCGAAAAGAAGGTACTTTCTGGGTTAGTGGATAAAAATCCATTATGTTAATGGATTAAACAACTTAAATAGATGTAGATCTGATTTAATCTTTTAAGGGTTGGGTTTAAAAGATATTGGATATAACTTAAAATATGATTCAACAAGTTTATGATATGATAAGGCGTTTTATGATTCATTAAGCCTTTCCCATCTCCTCCTCATATGAAATAGAGTAAGAGGCAAGAGATTGTGTGTGCCGTATTTTCTCTTTTCCCCTCATGGGTGCAGCCAACCATGACCCCATCGGCCGTATAATGAGAAAGATGAAAACCCTAACCCTAAAAGGTAAAGATGAACTCTACCCACAATTTCCTTTCTCTGTTTTATCTATCTCTTATGCTCAAAAATTATAATGTTGTTTCCACATCCAAAATTTGCCATATCTTCCAATTAATATTGAAATAATCTGCCTAGCTCTGATACCATGCTTCGACCTTGCTCTAATACCAATCAATGTCAAAATAATCTGCCTAATTTGGCAGATAAAGAAGATTACCTGAATGCATGATGCCCTTGGTTGTGCTTTGGTCTCATCCTCGAATAGTTGCAAGATGTGGTCTCAACCATAATCACATTGATTTCTCTCCTTCCTGTGAATGTATAGACGAATTCACGGGCTCTCTCCACAAAAAAGAGAGGGATCAGCCGCCTTCAATTAGCCTCCCACCACTCTTTTGACCATGGCGTGTGAAGGAAGTGGTCAATATTTGAACCTGCATTTTGAAAATTAGAAGTGTGGACCGAGTCATAATTGGATTACACCAAGGTTGAGGCTAAAGGGTTGGAACCAAAATGCTCGACATCCCACGTCTAGGAGTGCGTCATATCGATTTAGTTCACTCAAAGGCAGAAAAAATAGGAAGTAAAAACCAGCCAAGAGCCCAAGATGAGGGTGCATTTAACAATGCTAAATAATAATAATAATAAAAAATCAGATTGAAACTCCCTGAATCTGGCACGTGCCAATAAGTAGGTTCCCGTGGACTCGCCGTCAAAACGCCTCAAAATCTATCAAAGGCTGCCCCTCGCGCTGCACGCCCTCTCAGGCTCTCCTACTCCCCTTTCCTTCTCCCTTCGCGAATCCTCTGGAATCCGCGGCTTCCGGTATGCTTCGCTTCCAGCTCCAACTAACCTTCCATTCCATCTTGTTTGGCTCCCAAGCAAATCGATTGCTTCTCCCCGAAGCTTTCGTCCGACACCTTCCTTCTTCTCTGTGCGCTTATAAGGCTGCTATTTTACCCTTCATATTTGAAAAAAACCCCACGATTTCAGTAAATTCTTTTCCGTTTTTTAATTCTTTCTTTTATCCTTGCGGAGATCTACCAGGTAGAGCTCATCCTCCTCTTTCCCTCCCCATCTCTTTTTTATTGTGTTCTTTCCGACCCCCCCCCCGGGGAGCGATCTTTTATGTTTTAGCCATTAATCATGCTAGATGGTCATGTGTATATTTTATTTTGTTGTTTGTTGTTGATTTGCATTGTGCTGACGAATGTATTGAATGTGCTGATTCAATTTGGCAATTGAGACTTGGTAGTTCCGAAGTTATTTATTCATTTGCGTGAATTGGAAAAAGAATTAGTTGGAAATTTGGGATTATAGATGTTTGGCCTCAAATCTTGTTAGTGGATTTTATTGCGGTATGAGCATCGGTTATATCTGGTTCTTGATTTGCGCAACTCTGAAATCATTGGTTTTGTTTGATATAATTTTGTATATTGGGAGGTCTTGATGTTGTCTCTGAAACATTGAAATTCTAAGATATTTTTTTTCCCCCTAAAACTGGAAAGTAGAACAGGGTAATTGGACGTTGGGGAAATGAAATAGTGAGCATTTTGAACTCTATGGCTTAAAAGGTTTGGAATTAGTTACTAGGAGTGTGAAGGGCTGTTAGTTTGGCTTTAATAATCAGTTTTTGCATTGGAGGATAAGAATCCATGTATCCACATGGACAAGGCATGTGATAGCTTATTTTGAGAGAACGGTGTTATAAATGGATTAATTGGTGTTATTACATATTATTCAAAGTGAAGTGATGATTGTTAAGTCTAGCTGTGATGAATTTGTTGAGGCTCCACTCAGTGTTAGTGTACTTCAGTGTCAGATGAAGGCTTTCATCTTTTCATTAAAAAATATATTTTGATATTCAAGCGAAAACCCTCAAATATATGGTATTTACAGCTAGTGTAAAGTCTGAATTTTAGGGCGATTCCATGGTTGAATAGAGTGGAGAACAATAGTATAGATGTTCGTCAAACTACTAGGAAGAACTTGGAATCTAATATCATTATCAAGTATATGGGGACCTGGGGTTCGTCAGAGTTAATGGTTCAGATTACTTTTTAACATTGATTTCTCCTCTTGCAGAAGGACATGGAGATGCGATTATTGAGCATCAGCTTATATCGATCATAATCCAATTGTGATCGTCAAACTTCTTCTAACTTAAGCAAAAAAGTTCTGCAAAATTGTCAGACAAACAGATACATTGTATGGCACAAGGCTTTGTGCGTGTGTTACTCAAGGTGTATGCATGCTAATACTGAAAATGTAAAATATGGCTCATATACCATTCTCTGAATTTGTGAAAGCAACTCCATTGATGGATAAAGATTTGGAAGCTGATCAAGGTGCTTTGGTTGCAAGTAAACCTATATTAAAAATTTTGGGTGCTGGTGTCGGACATTGTGTGCATGTTTGATTTTCTGAAGACTGCAATACTGGTCTTGATGACATAATAATGTACCTAACTATGTTATTTGTGCACTTGTACATTTTTTTGTGTTTATGATATTATTCAATGTTAAACTTGTATTGTTATGTTTCTTACTTTCTTACAGATAATAGTCAAACAAATCTAATATCTAAGACACACTTTTTATTTGATAGTTAATTCACAAAGTATCATCTCTTATAGATGAAATGGATCCGTGAAATGCAAATTCTTATAGGTGCTAATCAAGGACATTTGTGCCTAATTTGTCCCTATATATTTATTAATTAATCTATTTATGTTATGCTATATGTTTTAGTAGCTCTGTTGGTTAAATATTGGGAAAGATTAAAACTCTATTGGTTCCAGCTAGATCTGCTTTGTGTTATTTTGGTTACTTTCCCATAAATCAGGATTCTATATTTATAGAAATACATAAGAATCTTCTGTATTTTGAACATATTGATGTTGTTTCATGTCTGATCATGGTGCTCAGCCAACTAGAAAAGTCCTGATTATGAAGTTCAAAACATCGTAGGGTCCTAGTGAGAAGAGTAATTTGATCTCTTGTTCTTGGTTGTATGAAATAGGAAAAGAAGTATAGATTTGGGAATAAGGTATCTATTTAAAAAGGAGAAGATCACTTATTTTTATACATTTATGCACATACTTGCATACAGCAATAAGTTGCCTTGCCTAATTGTTAATAGCAAAGCTAACCATGTGGCTTATCAACAGACAACAAAATTGGTTGATAACATTAACAATTTTATGTCTTTTAGAGATGCATTTCAATACCTGCTCATGCTTGATTGTGTTCTTCTGTAAAGTAAAAGCAAAAGGTAAGAGTTTGTGATATATATGCGAAGATGACATTTTTTTAAATTTTTTGCTGCTTGATGTGATTTGGAACAGGCAGTTATGCATATGCCAAAGTCTATGAGAAGAGTTCTGAAGCCATGACACACAGAGAAACAGCATGAGCTTGCTTGTGTGTTACATAGTTAATCTCTTGATGCAAGATTTGTGAATCATGATGCTCAATTTGTCCATATCAATTAATATGCATTAACAAAAACAAGAGTCTTACAGACTACAATCTTTCTTCGTCCATATTCTGAAGATAGCCTTGGTTTGGTGAAAGTAGTGGGCAGGGAATGTTCAGTTATATGTCTGCAGTTTGCCTACCACGATCCAATTATTGTCGTATATACTCCAGCCAATTGCGGCAGAGATATGCAGGTGTGACCATACGCAAGTCCTTTTATTCTTCTTCTGTTGGTTCTCAAGCATCTAAGGATTGTTCCGTAAGTTTTGTTTCTAGCAAGCACAAAGGAAATTTTAAGCTGCTAACTATGGCCACGATTGTGAGTTTAATGGGGCGCCAGTTGCGTCTCGGATTGGTTGCAAAGCGCCGAAGCATGAGCTTGAGGCTCTCTCTCCCAGCACGTGACAAATTTTCTAGAATCAGTTGGAATGCAAGACATTTTTCATGGAAAGCAGGAGGCACTTCTGTTGGACTCTGTTTAATCTTTTCAACTTCTGGACCGGCGCATGCTGAAGCTTCCAGGGGAAAAATTGATGAGAGTAATGAGTGCAGTTCACCATCTTTCAACACTTCTCATGGAAAGAAAGTTTACACTGATTATTCCATAACTGGTGAGTACTAGCATCTTCTGTTTTGCTTTTAGGGCATATTTTTGTTTATTCATGAGTAATTAACAGATTTATTTATGTTTATCTAAGTATTTGTTGTTGAAAAATTCATGTCTCTTGCAGGAATACCAGGAGATGGAAGATGCTTGTTCCGCTCTGTGGCTCATGGGGCCTGCATCCGCTCAGGCAAACCTTTGCCTGATGAAGACCTTCAGAGAGAGCTGGCAGATGAGTTGAGGGCTAGGGTATGTTGATCATGTCATTGAAATGTTAAGAAGATTTCTTTTTTTTTTTTGCATTGCAACTGCCAAATCTGAATATTTTAAGATGTGATAAATTGTGGTTTCTTTCTTTAGTTTCTTCCTTATCACAAGTAGTTCTGACTCCTCGCATTTATATGATTACCATTCAGGTTGCAGATGAATTTGTTAAGAGACGGGCAGAGACGGAATGGTGAGTTGCAACTGCACAGCTGATGATCACACACTACTTTTTAGAGTTACAAAATACTATATGGTCTGATGCAGTCTTGCATAAATCATAGATAATCATAACTTCTGCAATCAAGAATAAAGATTTGCTAATAATCTACTCTTGTTACAGGTTTATTGAGGGTGATTTTAACAGTTACGTCTCCCAGATTAGAATGCCACATGTATGGGGAGGTGAGCCAGAGTTATTCATGGCCTCGCATGTTCTCCAGTAAGTCATATTTAGTCTGAAACTTTTAGATTTGCCTGGTATTGTCATCTGAAAAGTAGTTTTTGTTTTCCAACTATTAGTTCTGTTTCTCATGATTGAGGTTGGGAAAAAATTTGAGTTGATATTTATTGGCATGTGCACTACAACAAGAGAGTTAATTACCTCTTGAAAGGAACTTTAAAATGAACAATCATACAGAGTCATGCTTTTATCATAAAAGTAATTGAGACTTATTAGTGCCATTTGTAGGTGGCAATTTTTATCTATATTAATTTTAAATTAGTAAAGTTATTCTGACCTTCCACAATCACTTGTTAGCCACGATTCTTCGAACTATAATGATGATGAATGTTTAGAAACAAACAATAATGCTTTTAATGAATGTGATTGTTGAATACGAATACTGGCTCATTATACTTCATGCTCTCTTCATCCTCTAACCTAAAACTTGTTCATGAAGAGGAGATAGATTTGTTCTGTGGGTAGGGCGCTCACAACAGATTTAAGGGTTGGGAGTTTATCTGTTTTTCCCTTATAAATATTCCTTTTCTTCTTCATTTATTTTTTTAAGGCATTTAACAACCAGAGTTATACGAACAAGTGAATAATGTTAACACACTATGAATTAATCATTGTCTTATATAGTCAAAATTCAGAGCTGTTACTAGGCAGGCATCTGAACAAAGATGTTGTGCTTGACTTGCTTTATCCAACTATCTGATACCTACTGCTAGATTTTTTAATGATCTCATCATACATTTAGTCATGTGTTTGGTCTACCTCTCATGTTATGGTCAAGCTGGGTTATATGGATGCACCTGTAAGTGATCCACGAGTCAGTTGATTTTAGCTTCTTTAAACACAATGTTTTATTCTGTAAGAATAATGCAACTGGTTTCTTTTTATTTTGCTAGGATGCCAATTACGGTTTATATGCTTGATGACGATGCGGGTGGTCTGATTGCAATTGCCGAGTACGGCCAAGAATATGGAAAGGAGGATCCAATTCGAGTTCTTTATTATGGTTTTGGCCACTATGATGCCTTGCAGATGCCTGGAAAGAAGGGTCCAAAATCAAGGCTATAGCATAGAAAAAGGAAGGGGAGGGGGTGATTGCAATTGCCGAGTACGGCCAAGAATATGGAAAGGAGGATCCAATTGGAGTTCTTTATTATGGTTTTGGCCACTATGATGCCTTGCAGATGCCTGGAAAGAAGGGTCCAAAATCAAGGCTATAGCATAGAAAAAGGAAGGGGGGGGGGGGGGGGGGGGGGGAGGGGTTGGTTGGATGGTGAGTTAATACATACTGGCTTTGGATATTCATTCCATATTCCATTAATATTTGAACACTCTCAAAGTTGCAGATATAACAGCATCAATGGAATATGATTTACAAGCAAAGTGGATTCTGTAATAAACTGCATACTATACGATGACTACTGAGACTTGTGAAACACCTCCTCCCCTCCATGCCCCCCTCAAAAAAAAGAAAGAAACAAAAATAGTGTTGGGGGAATAAGACTTTTCCCCCCCAATGACACGAATGCCTCCGAGAAGCCGCACAATCGCCGACCCTGGACAGCCGAAGTCGGCGTCCGACCTCGGAACGCCCGACCTCAAGACATCCGACCTCGAGACCTCCGACCTAGAAAAACTCTGATGTTCAAAGTCTACCTTTATCAGCCACCTACTACGGCCATGTCCCTCTGAGGTCCGGCCGAGGACCATACTCTGACGCCCCCCCCCCCCGGCATTTATTGCGCATGGCTACTGTAAACCTCCAGTTCACTCAACAATTAATGCGGATCTCCGGCTTACTCCACAATTAATGCGGATCTTCGGCTTACTCCACAATTAATGCGGATCTCCGGCTTACTCCACATTTAATGCGCATGGCTCCTGTCATCTACGGACTCTCAGCTCTCCACGGCAAGTTAGCCCAGCAGAGTCTAGTCAACCATGATAAGTCTCTGATCTCGGCCATACCTCCGACACCAATGCAATAATTCGTCTGGTAGCGTGCAAGCCCAGGTCGTACGACGACCTCACCGCCGACATCAACGCAATGATTCACCTGATCGTGCGCCGACCTGAACAACATGCCGAGCCGTACTACGGCCTCGCCCCGTTACACCACAGGTAAACCGACCCCCGCCTATAAAAGGGAGCCTTGGCCCCTCAGGTGGGGGGTGGGGGGGAAAAATTACGCACCCTACAAACACTATTCTTCTCCTCTCTACACTATTTGCCCCCTCCCTGACTTGAGCGTCGGAGGGCCGGCGCCGGAAAACCCGGCCACCGGCTTGTCTGCAGGCACCCCAGACGGAGGACGCCGCCCGCCGACGGATCGCCGCCCCACCGTGAGGACCTGCTGCTCCCTCTCTCCGACCACCCCAGACGGAGGACGCCGCCCGCCGACCGGTCGCCGCCCCGCCGTGGTGACCTCCCGCTGCTCCCTCTCCTCGACCGAAGATTGCCCCCGGGTCCAATTTCCAGCAACAGTTGGCGCTAGAGGAAGGGACCGAGTAGCGACCATGAAGTTGAGAAGTAAGGGAGCCTCCAACATCTTCCGGCGTCCCCCGCAAAGTCCTGGACGCTCCGTCCAGAATTCTCCAACTCCGGCTGACCCAGTTCCTCAGGTCCAGCCGGAACAGTTCAATGCCTTGGTATAGCAAGTCCAGGCCCTGGCCGCCGCCGTTCAGGGCCTACGACGCGAGGAAGCTTTACCAACGCTCCCCCCGCGGACTCAGGTCCCGCCGGAGTGTCCCCCCAACGGCCCGGTCTTCTCAAGCCAAAATCTGCGTGGCTCCTCCAGAGCCAACAACGAAGAACGGACTTCTCCCCGAAGGGAGCTACCGGGGAAAGATTTCAACAGAAGACCCCAGCCTTCTGAGGCTGAGTCAGCCCCAGACCACCGCGAACCGGCGCAGATCACGGCAACAATTCCGCGGGCGGGGGAGCTCGACCGAAAAGTTGAGCATCTGGAGCGCCAGATTGCGGCGCTCCACAGCAAGAAGGCGAGGCAAGAGGGAGACTTTGAGTTCACTACCAAGTCCCCCTTCTCCCGCCAGATCGAGGACGAGCCGGTTCCCACGAGGTTCAAAATGCCTCAGGTGGAACCCTACAACGGAATCACCGACCCTCTCGACCACTTGGAGAGCTATCGGGCCCTCATGGCCCTACAAGGGTCCTCGGAGGCCATACTTTGCAAGGCCTTCCCAGCAACCCTCCGAGGGACCGCTCGGCTTTGGTTCTCTGGACTGAAGTCGAACACGGTATCCTCTTTTGAGCAACTCGGCAGGCAGTTCGCCAATAATTTTGCTGCCAGCCGACGCCAACGACGGACGTCAGATTCCCTCTTGGACATCAAACAGAAGGAGGGGGAATCCCTTAAGGAGTACCTGGACCGCTTTACCGCCGCCACCTGGGAAGTTCGCGAGCTAGACCAGTCAATAGCCATATCGGCTTTGAAGACTGGGGTTCGCTCCTACCGATTCCTCTTCTCCATCGAGAAGAGCTTCCCGGCCGACTTCACCGAGATGCTGGCCCGAGCCCGGAAGTACGCCAAGGCCGAGGAGGCGGTCGCCTCCAGGCGGGGAGCAATTGAGCCCGCCTCAAAGAGGCAGAAGAAACGCCGTGAGGAACGCGGCCGACAAAGGAGTCGATCTCCCCGTCGAGAGAAGAATCTCCCCCGGCTGAGGAGCCCGCCCCGGCAGCAGGGACGACCTCAGCAGAGGACCCCTCCTCGACCGAGGTCTCCACCACGGCCTCGGACGTACACGGGGAGGTACGAGAACTACACGCCTGTCAATGCTCCCCGGGCCGAGATCCTGATGGAAATCGAGGGTCGGGACTTCTTCCGACCCCCGCCTCCTATGCGAGACACGGGAGTTCCCCGTAACCCCAGGAAGTACTGTCGCTTCCATCGGGACCGTGGGCACGACACGGAGGACTGCTTCCAGCTTCGGGACGAGATAGAAGCACTCATCCATCGGGGAGTACTCAATCGGTTCGTGAGGAACCGACATGAGGAAAGGAGGCCGGCGGAGAATACCATACCGTCCGAGAATCCGGACGACAACAGGCCCAATGCCGGCACCATCAACATGATTGGGAGGGCCTCGGCAGGAACGGCCGCCCAGAGAGCACCCCCGAAGCGCCCACGCACTGATGAAGTCATCTCGTTCTCAGACGAGGACTTAGAAGGGGTCGAGACCCCTCATGATGACGCTGTGGTCATCTCTATGATTGTAAATAGGTTTGATGTAAAGCGTGTCCTAGTTGACAATGGAAGTTCAGCCAACGTTTTGTATTATCATGCCTACCAAAAAATGGGGTTGCCAGAAGGACATCTCCGGAGAATTAATGCCCCACTGGTTGGGTTCACTGGGGATTCAGTCCCAGTTGAAGGTGAGGCTAGCTTCCTTGTCACGGTTGGCCTCGCTCCCCGGGAGAGCACGGTAAGGACGGACTTCCTTGTGGTCCGTCTGCCCTCAGTCTACAATGCCATCCTTGGACGGCCAGGGCTAAACGCCCTTCGAGCCGTGGTTTCAACCCGCCATCTGCTCATGCGATTCCCCACCGGCCAAGGAGTAGGCGAGGCCCGCGGAGACCAGCTGGTCGCCAAGCAATGCTACATGGCGGCCCACGGAGTAAAACAACCAACCGGGGCAACGATTCAGCCAACGGGCCCCTCATTACCCATAGAAACCCTCGATGCGAGGGACACCCCTTGGAAGAAGCAAGTAGAGCCCGGTGAGCTTCTTGTTCAAGTTCCACTACGAGAAAATTTTCCTGAGCTAACTGTGCAGGTCGGCTCCGGCCTTGGCGCCTGCGAGAGGGACCACCTCGTCAGCTTCCTGCGGGACAACGCTGACGTCTTCGCCTGGTCGTCCGCGGACGTGCCAGGAATTGACCCTGAGGTCATGGTCCATCGGCTCCAGGTGAAGCCAACTAGCAGACCTGTGAAGCAGAAGAAAAGGGGCTCCGCCCCAGAACGACAACGGGCTGCGGTCGAGGAGGTGGACAAACTCCTCGGAGCCGGCTTCATCCGGGAGGTCTCCTACCCGGACTGGCTCGCCAACGTAGTCCTCGTAAAGAAGGCCAATGGGAAATGGCGCATGTGCGTGGACTACACCGACCTGAACAAGGCCTGCCCGAAAGACAACTTCCCCCTCCCGAGCATCGACCAGCTCGTCGACTCCACCTCAGGACACCAACTGCTAACTTTTATGGACGCCTTTTCAGGGTATAATCAAATCCGAATGGCGCCGGAAGACGAGAAAAAGACGGCCTTCATCACCGACAAGGGCACCTACTGCTACAAGGTGATGCCCTTCGGCCTGAAGAATGCTGGAGCCACCTATCAGAGGTTGGTCAGCCAAATTTTCAAAGATCAGATTGGCCGAAATATGGAAGTCTACGTGGACGACATGCTGGTGAAAAGCCGAGCGGTGGAGCACCATGTAGCTGACCTCAACGAGACATTCTCCAAGCTCAGGAGATACCGAATGAAGCTCAACCTGGCGAAGTGCGCGTTCGGAGTCACCTCGGGCAAATTCCTGGGTTTCATAGTCACCCAACGTGGAATTGAAGCCAACCCCGAGAAAATCCAAGCGCTGCAAGAAATGGCGCCTCCGAAAACAGTTAAGGAGGTGCAGCGGCTTGCAGGGCGGGTTGCCGCCTTGGGAAGGTTCGTCTCCCGGTCAGCCGAGCGCTGCCTCCCTTTCTTCAAGAGCCTCAAGCGGCCGAAAGACTTCCGGTGGTCAGAAGAATGCCAGCGAGCCTTTGAAGAGCTCCGGAGCCTTCTGGCCTCTCCCCTGCTGCTCACCAAGCCCCAGAAGGGCGAGGTCCTTTATTTATACCTGGCCGTCTCCCCAGCTGCAGTGAGCTCAGTCCTCATCCGGGAAGAGGACAAGCTCCAAAAGCCGGTCTATTACACCAGCCGGGTTCTCAGGGATGCTGAGACCCGATATTCTAAACTTGAGAAGACCATCTTCGCTCTCATCATCTCAGCTCGGAGACTCAGGCCTTACTTCCAAGCCCACACAATAGCTATACTGACCGACCAGCCTATGAAGCAAATATTGCAAAGGTCGGATCGTGCGGGGAGGATCGCCAAATGGGCGGTCGAGCTCGGAGAATTTGACCTCGAATATCGGCCCAGGCCGGCCATCAAAGCTCAGATACTCGCCGACTTCATCGTAGAATGTACCCTGCCGGACGACCCCGAGTTGCCTCCCGTATCCACGGAGGAAGCACCGAGGCCACCATGGGTCCTACACTCGGACGGATCTTCAACCTCGGGGGGTAGCGGAGCCGGGCTCATCCTCACCAGTCCAGATGGAGTGGTGGCCGAGCAAGCCTTGCGCCTCGAATTTCCAGCCTCGAACAACGAGGCTGAATACGAGGCTCTCATCGCCGGGCTCAAGCTGGCGAAAGAACTGAAAGTGAAGGACCTAAAAGCCTTCAGCGACTCCCAGCTGGTAGTGAACCAGATCCAAGGAGACTTTGAAGCTAAAGAGCCATCCATGCAAAAGTATCTCCAAAAGGTGCGGAAACTCTCGTCTGCCCTGAACTCCTTCAGTATTCAGTACATTCCCAGAGCGAAAAACCTCAGGGCAGACCAGCTGTCCAAATTGGCAACCTCCCGCATGAGCGAGCTTCCCAAGGGAACTACGCTCGAATATCTTCAGGTCCCCAGCACGGAGGAACCAGAGCCCGCCATGTGCATCGACTCCGAGCCAAGCTGGATCGACGGGTTCGTTTGCTATCTCCAAGACGGGACCCTACCTCATGACGGGACAGAAGCTCGCCGAATCAAGCGCCAAGCCCCCCGGTATGTCTTGTACGAGAATAGACTTTATCGTCGATCATTTACTTCTCCCCTGCTCAGATGCCTCCGCCCCTCCGAGGCGGACTACGCTCTCCGAGAGGTCCATGAAGGAATCTGCGGAAATCACCTGGAGGGTCGGGCACTGGCCCATAAGATCCTGCGGCAAGGATATTACTGGCCCACACTCCAGAGGGATGCAACAGATTTCGTCCGCAAGTGCGACCGATGTCAACGGAACGCTAATATCCAGCGCCGACCTTCGGCCCTGCTGACCTCCATCATCGCCCCCTGGCCGTTTGCCCAATGGGGGATCGACATCCTGGGGCCCTTTCCCCTGGCCACCAGACAGAGAAAGTTCCTGGTCGTCTCCATCGACTACTTCACCAAATGGGTTGAAGCCGAACCTGTAGCCCGGATCACCGAACAAAAGATGCGGGACTTCGTGTGGAAGTCCATAATTTGCAGATTCGGGCTACCTCGTATCCTTATATCCGACAATGGTCGGCAGTTTGACAATGTCCATTTCAGGAAATTTTGTTCTGAGCTCGGCATTGATCACCGTTTTACCTCGGTTGCCCATCCCCAGGCAAACGGGGAGACTGAGGTAACTAACCGTACTATTTTGCAGGGACTCAAGGCTAGGCTCGATCGGTCCAAAGGACAGTGGGTCGAGGACTTGTATAACGTCCTCTGGGCGTATCGGACTACTTTCCGACTGCCCACGGGAGAGACCCCCTTCAACCTAGCATACGGCACTGAAGCCGTCATCCCGCTAGAGATCGGCCTTCCTTCCCCAAGGGTGGAGCATTACAACCCCGACACCAATTCCTCCCAGCTCAGGAGCAACTTGGACCTCGTCGAAGAGACACGAGAGGTCGCCCGGGTCCATATGGCAAGATACCAGCAGAAAACGGCCCAATACTACAACTCCAGAGTCAAGCCCAAGCTCTTCAAAGTAGGGGACCTCGTCCTCAGGAGAGCCGAGGCTTCTCAACCGACCGAGCAAGGAAAGCTCGCCCCGAATTGGGAAGGGCCATATCAAATCGCCCGAGTACAACGACCCGGAGCATACAAATTGAAGTCCCTAGAGGGGACCCTGATCCCGCGAAGCTGGAACTCTGAGAATCTACGAATGTACTACCAGTGAAACCCCGAGGGGTTCAAAACAATCAGGGCAATAGACTCAGCCTCTTTTCTGCAAATAATTCTCCCATTTTGATAATCATAATTCTCTTCTAATGTTGGGTCGTCTGTGATCCCCAGATCCCCCGACCAAAATCGGGATGCCTCGAGGTTCGACCGTAGAGTCCCAAACTCCCTCGACCTCGGGAAGTATCGCAGGACGATGGAACATCGACTTGGCGCAAGATTCCCCCGACTAAGGTCGGGATGCCTCGAGGGTCGACCGTAGAGCCACAAACTCCCTCGACCTCGGGAAGCGTCGTAGGTCGATAGCGCGTGCCCAGACCCATCGACCTGACGAACGATCCCTCGACTAAGGTCGGGATGCCCCGAGGGTCGACCGTAGAGCCCCAAACTCCCTCGACCTCGGGAAGCGTCGCAGGTCGATAGCGCGTGCCCAGACCCATCGACCTGACGAACGATCCCTCGACTAAGGTCGGGATGCCCCGAGGGTCGACCGTAGAGTCCCAAACTCCCTCGACCTCGGGAAGCGTCGCAGGTCGATAGCGCGTGCCCAGACCCATCGACCTGACGAACGATCCCTCGACTAAGGTCGGGATGCCCCGAGGGTCGACCGTAGAGTCCCAAACTCCCTCGACCTTAGGAAGCGTCGCAGGTCGATAGCGCGTGCCCAGACCCATCGACCTGACGAACGATCCCTCGACTAAGGTCGGGATGCCCCGAGGGTCGACCGTAGAGTCCCAAACTCCCTCGACCTCGGGAAGCGTCGCAGGTCGATAGCGCGTGCCCAGACCCATCGACCTGACGAACGATCCCTCGACTAAGGTCGGAATGTCCCGAGGGTCGACCGTAGAGTCCCAAACTCCCTCGACCTCGGGATGCACCACAGGTCGGCAAAGCGTACTCAAACCCGCCGACCTGACACAAGACTCCTCGACCAAGGTTGGGGCGCCCCGAGGTCCGACCATAGGGACTCAAGCTCCCTTGACCTCGAAAGGAGTTACAAATCAATAAAGCCTCCCCAGATCCTCTCAACTTCGGCGGGCGTCGTCGGGTCCGCGAGAAGCCCGAGCCCCCTTACAAGTCAAAAATGACTCCGGAAGTCGACGAGGAAAGGAAGCAACCAACTCCGCCATGTGGAGCACAACTCTGAGAACGCAAGAGGTACATCTAATTCGATGCCCCCCCTTGTCAAATTTTATCTACATACTGCTAAGCGGAGTTTGATCCAATGTTGGAGTCTCATCTCGCCCAAAGTCGGGCTACTCCAATGGGTCGGCTTAAGACCGATCTCCTAACAATATTATGCATGCTCCGCTCGTCAAATCTCCACAACTTAAACAGTCTTCACAAATTAGGGCCCAACTCGGCCCCCATACGTAGACTCCGATGTTTAGCTGAGAAAATGACCCCGGCCGCGAGTGTACCAGCCGAACACAGATACCAAGGCAATCTTCAAAGACCCCAGCTTTGTTCACCGAAACTTCGGCAAAGTCCGAGAACGATAGCTATGAAAACCTTCGGCGATAATTCGACTATTAGCCCGCGCTCCCTACGAAGTATCCGGGAGCCGAGTTCGGAAACCCGACCAGACTCCCCGAATAGCGACACGTACAGACCCAGCCCGGTCTTACTCGAAGGGCTAAGGCCCGACCCCGATGCCTTAAGAACCTAAAGGCCAGGCATGGCAACTTCTGCGATTCTAAGATCCGAGTTGTAGGACTTGGAAAAATTTTCTAAAAAACCTGGGCTCGGAGCTCCCTTTGGTCGGGATGACTGGAATCCGAGAAAGCCAAGATATAGCCCACGAAAAAGGGCGACTTTGTTAAGCAGCCCGAAAACTAAAATACAAAGTTAGAAGTCGGTGAGACGGTTAGCTAGGACTCTAGCCTCATTGACGACAAGAAAAGGAAAGACAAGCACAGGATGACAGCATTTTTTCATTGATAAAGGGCGGAGAGGCCAACCAAAATTGGAGGTCGGCCATCCAAAAGCCGACCTCGGATACAATGAAAAAGAAAAAAAATACGCCAAGTCTTAAGCGGCGGCAGCGACATCCGCGGGGTCGTCTGGCACGGTGATGACCTCGGGACCTTCAGCCGGCACAGGCTCGGGGTCGGGGGCAGGGGCCTCGGGTGCCGCCTCCGGGACACCGTCCGTCTCGGCCACCCTCATCGAAGGCTCGGCGGGATCTTGTTCATATAATCCTGCCTCGGATGACAAAATGGCAGGAAGGTCTTCCGTGTCGGACCCGTAGCCCGGGTTCATCCTCGGACGGACCGTCGAAAGGTCGAACTGGGGACAGAACCGGGCCATCTGCTGCCGGAAGTTCTCGAAACCCCGGAGAAACCCGTCGACCGTCTCCTCCTCTAACATGTCGCGGAACTCTTCCGACTCCTTGAAGAGTTCCACGGCATGTTCAGCTCGCTCGAGTGCCCTCCTCTCTCGGGCCTCAAGCTGCTTGATTCGGAGACGGGAAACCCCGTCCTCATATTTGAGGCCCGCGACTTCTGATTGGACCTCCCCCAGGCGCGCCTCTGAGGCGCGCAGAGCCGACCTGGTCAAGGCGTGGGCGGCTCTCTCCTCCTCGAGCGCCTCCGCCATAGCAAGGCGCCCGGCCTCGGTGGCCTCTCACCGAGTCTCGGCCTCGGCCAACGCCGCCTCCAGCTCGGCGATCCTTTTCTTAGCCGGCTCCAACTGCTGGCTGACCCGCCGGGTCTCTTCCTGACATCCCTGGGCGATGAACACCAGGGTGTCGAGCTCGTGAACATGCTGTAGAGAAAGAGACAAAATGATCGTGAGTTAAAAACATATGGATTCGCTAATAACTTTAAGAAAATCGAGAAAAGGACTTACCCGGGCGGTGTTGCAGTAGGTACTGTCAACGACCTCTTCCAGCGAAATGTTCCGGAACTCGGCCCGGTCCGCCGGAAGCATCGCACGCCGGAACACGGCGCGTGCGACCTCAGCATCATGAATAGCTGAACTCCCCTCGGGGATAGGGGAGTCCAGCTCATCCGACTCCTCTTGAAAGTACCTTGAGGAGCTCGGCACGTCCGGCCTCGGGATCTCGGGGCCGCTTGCTTCAGGGCCCCTGGTCGGCTCGGGCCCCGAGCGCTGTGAGGAACCCGAAGCCGGGCCCTCCCGCTGGGCAATGGGGGTAAGGCAAGGAGGGGCCGCTGGGCCCGCGTCGCTGACGACCCGCGCCCGCCTCGGGTCGGCTGTGGAGGCCCCCGCCTCGGGGCCACTCGTCCCGGCCGACGTGGAAGCGCCGGCCGACCTCGCCTTCTTCCGAGGCTGGGGCATAGCTCCCCCGGCCTCGGCCTCACGCCTCCTCAGGCGGGAGAAGAGGGACACGTTGCTGGTTGGCATGTGAGGGATGTCTGAAATCAAAAATTTCCCAAGTGTTAGACCAATATAAACGAAAAGAAAAGACAAACAAGAAGGTAATGCAACTGCTCTTACCCTCGGGGCGCGCCGAGCTCAGACCCACGCTCGCCAGGGCGTCCTCCCGTAGGAGCTCGGTCAGGTCGTAGCCCTTCCCGAGGGCTCGCAGAGAGTCCAGGACCCTCAGCTCCCTCCCCGAGGGCTCGGAGAGCTTGTTGAGGGCCTTCAACCGAGGGTGTCCCCACTTCGGATTGAACCCCCACGGCGCCTCGGACGCCAGGAAGAAAAATTTCCCCTTCCACTCATGAATAGAGGAAGGGGCCCCGTGAAAGAGCGACATACCGCCTCGGAAGGCAAAGTATAGCCACTCCGCGTCCGCCGGGTTCTTCTTTAATAAGAAACACCGACGGAAGACGCTCACGGTAATCGGGATCCCATGCCTGAGACACAGGAAGAGGAACCCGATGATGGTTCTCCACGAGTTCGGAGCGAGCTGTGCTGGGACGAGTTGGTACTCGACCAGCAAGCTGTTCACGAACTCGTGAACGGGGAACCGCAGGCCGGCCCAGAGGGTCTCGCGGTGAACCGCGATCCGACCTGGGGGCGGCCGCGTCACCCTATCTTCTGGCCCCGCAGTTTCGAGGCGGAACCCGGGCTGGAAGAAAAATCGGGAGCGGATTAATTCCAACTCCTCCCCCGACAGACTTGACCCAACCTCCTCAGGACCGAGACCCATTTTTACAGAAGAGCGAAATGAGATTGAAAATGGAGGATGAAAACTGGGGAAGGAAAAGGAAGAGGAGCCCTAGCAGTTGCAGGGTAGGGACTTACTGGACATCGCCGGAAATCGCTCCGGGCACCGACGGCAGGAGTTGGACAGGGAATAGAGCAAGAAGGAGGATAGCAAAAATAAGAGGCAGCCAAATAAAACCTTTAGGGCAAACTCGAGGGGTTTATATAGGCCCCCCTGACCGCCCAGATCGGCAGGGTCGGTTCCCATCCCCCGGCCGGATTGCGCCACGTGTCGACCTCGGAGGCCGAGGCACCGTATTCACTCCGGATCAATAAATCGGGTACGAAATCGAAATGTTGTCCCATCGGATCTCGGGGCCTCATCATGGGCCCGCAGAATCGAATCGCCTTGAAGAACGAGCGGACGGCACCCCCGCTCCCCTCATTTAATAAGGCCCTGGGGCACGTGGAGCCCCGATGTAGCCTCCAACTCGCCAGATCCATGATCCGGTAACGCGAGATCGGAAACGTCCGACCTCAGATCATGCTGCGTGTCCATTTTGAAACACAAAACGGCACACTCATTGATGAACGGGGAGCTTCGACCACAGGATCAAGGCGCCGCCTCGCCGAGCTCGAGGACCCTCATCATGGGTCCGCCGCACGAAGTGACCTCGGTGATCCAAGAGGCGCCACCCCCGTTACAGCCGCCTCGAAAAACGTAAGGATACAAGCCTCATCATAAGTTCACTGAATAAAGCAACCCCGAGGCACCAAAGGGCGCAAGTTTCACCATAAAAACTCCGACAAATACAAGGGCGCGGACGAGATTCGCCCAACTTTAATGATAGATTTTACTTCCCACGTCCGAGCCTGCAAGCCGCTCGAACTCGGAAGTCGGGGGTAGTGTTGGGGGAATAAGACTTTTCCCCCCCAATGACACGAATGCCCCCGAGAAGCCGCACAATCGCCGACCCTGGACAGCCGAAGTCGGCGTCCGACCTCGGAACGCCCGACCTCAAGACATCCGACCTCGAGACCTCCGACCTAGGAAAACCCTGATGTTCAAAGTCTACCTTTATCAGCCACCTACTACGGCCATGCCCCTCTGAGGTCCGGCCGAGGACCATACTCTGACGCCCCCCCGGCATTTATTGCGCATGGCTACTGTAAACCTCCAGTTCACTCAACAATTAATGCGGATCTCCGGCTTACTCCACAATTAATGCGGATCTCCGGCTTACTCCACAATTAATGCGGATCTCCGGCTTACTCCACATTTAATGCGCATGGCTCCTGTCATCTACGGACTCTCAGCTCTCCACGGCAAGTTAGCCCAGCAGAGTCTAGTCAACCATGATAAGTCTCTGATCTCGGCCATACCTCCGACACCAATGCAATAATTCGTCTGGTAGCGTGCAAGCCCAGGTCGTACGACGACCTCATCGCCGACATCAACGCAATGATTCACCTGATCGTGCGCCGACCTGAACAACATGCCGAGCCGTACTACGGCCTCGCCCCGTTACACCACAGGTAAACCGACCCCCGCCTATAAAAGGGAGCCTTGGCCCCTCAGGTGGGGGGTGGGGGGGAAAAATTACACACCCTACAAACACTATTCTTCTCCTCTCTACACTATTTGCCCCCTCCCTGACTTGAGCGTCGGAGGGCCGGCGCCGGAAAACCCGGCCACCGGCTTGTCTGCAGGCACCCCAGACGGAGGACGCCGCCCGCCGACGGATCGCCGCCCCACCGTGAGGACCTGCTGCTCCCTCTCTCCGACCACCCCAGACGGAGGACGCCGTCCGCCGACCGGTCGCCGCCCCGCCGTGGTGACCTCCCGCTGCTCCCTCTCCTCGACCGAAGATTGCCCCCGGGTCCAATTTCCAGCAACAAATAGAAACGGTATTCACATTTCCAGAAGAAAATCTGAGAGGTGTTCTGAAAGGTTAGCTAATTTGTATATCTACATCATTTAGTGTTGGCTACAAAATCTGCCTGTTCAATTCAGTGATTTTAATTCGTAACTACTGGTGTATAAATGCATTAACATATGTTTTGGTGTCTAACTAACGAATTTTCTTTGTGATACTACGTGGAAGAATTTTGTCTAACGAATGTTATCTCAGTGGCCTCCATACAAATAACGCTCATTTTGACTACCTTGCTAAAGTCTCTCTCTCTCTCTCTCTCTCTCTCATGCACGCCTGTGAGAATGTGCATGGGATGCACATGCTTGCACCGTTGCGCACCCAGAATGAAAATACTGTTTTGTGATGCAGCTGAACTTGCCAGACTGAAATAAGTAGAAGCAGTAACATACCAAGTCTCTCTGAAGCACCCAAAACTGGGGCCATCTGGCCATTTGACTGGTTTTGGCCAGACCATTTCATGTACATGCTAGCTGCACCATGGTTCTGAATCCAAATCTTTCAACCTTGGAATTCCTCGAGTCTTTGAATCTTGTATCCTTCGTTATATCTGAGATTGCACCACACTAATCATTTTCAATAGCGGGCAGTGACTCAGAATTTATGTAATACTCTCTAAAAGTTATGTGGGTTGGATAAAAAACAATATAACAGCATCCCCTTTGTTATTGTTTCTCTAATAGTCATTATTTTTATTAGTGACTAAAGACTTAGGTTTCTCAGAAAGTTGGGCAAGAACCTGATATTCTGTCATTCAGGTTGCTTGTCAAGCAGATATTATCACTGCCCTACATAGTAGTATCTAAGGAGGTGTTGGCATGCACTTCGTGCTGTATTAGTGAAGATACTTAAAATGGATCCGAGCGGTTTAGGGTCAGATCATGTTCTGATTCGAGACATCTAGACGATGGATAGGAATAGGGTGGCTTTTCAAGCCAAGCATGTATTTAGGGAGGCAAACAGAGTTACATATTAGGTGGCTGCTTATGTAGCCCGCCATTTTGGTAGCATCCTGTGAACCAAAGAGGGAGAGATGCCTCAGGCACTTCGTGATATTTTGTTTTTTTATTTTATTAGGCGTGTCCGTATCCGTATTTTATGAAACACCCGCTTTAACAAAAGAAAAAAGAAATGCTTCAAATGGGTGTCGAGGAAGAAATTTTTGATAGTTGATGATGCACCAGGAGCAAAAAATAGTCAAACATAATTGAAGTACATAGCGCATTCTAAGATTTAGTCAACTGAAATTTAGGGCATGTAAAAATATACTTGAAAGACAAGCTAAGATCGATCTTCATGATCTCTTGTTGTATCACGTTCAAATGACATCATCAGGTTAAAAGAACATGCGGAATGTAAAAGTGGTTGAACCAGCTAGCCTGTTTTAAAATCGGTCCAGAGATTTTATCTGCAAGGTTATGATTCATTGTATCTTTTTATGATATTTTGCCATACCAACAAAACTATATCGAACATAATGGTAGTTCGCACGAATATTCATACCTCATAGGTACCTCCACAGTAATTATTAGCCCTTTCGAAATCAGACATCGTAATTTCGCCGTGCGCTTTCTTAGGCTTTGCTTTGTCCTCCTATCCAAAACGAACAAGCATTATCTCGTGAGATGCTGTGGTGTAGTGGTTATCACGTTAGTCTTACACACTAAAGGTCCCCAGTTCGATCCTGGGCAGCATCAATTTTTTTTTTTTTTTGCATTCATTTCCATTTATCTTTCTTTGACCGTAGAAAATGATTTTTCCAGAAAAAAGTGAACCAAATCTATGATGTAGCATTTTCCCAAAATAAAAAAAAACATTGCATTTAAAGATAGCTTAGAGTGCATCCCACACTCCTTATTTTGTTTAGTTTCCTTTGATATGTTAGGTTGTATTCACGTTAGAGGTACTTGAAATGAAATACCGCTTTGACCAAAAAAAAAAAAAAAAAAAAAAAGCAAAGCGTCGGTCTATTTTTTGATTATTTTTATTTCCATTTATCTTTCTTTTGCACTAGAAAATGATTTTTTCAAAAGAAATGTACTGAATTTATATTGTAAAATTGCCGAAAAATAAAAAACATCGTATTGAAAGAAACAAAGCATCAACGTATTTTTGATTGTATTTATTTCTCTTTATCTTCCTTTTTAAACTGAAAATTAATTTTTTTAAAAAAAGTGATCTAAGTTTATAATGTAGCATTGACAAAATTAAAAAGTATTGTATTTAATAAAGCAAAGATCTGATATAGTTGAGAAAGCACGCAAAGCGCTCTTATGAGGACACCTTGCCGATTAGAAGAAAATTCATTTGCTCAACTAGGGCATGGCGTGCCAAGCCAAATCTTCTAGGGAGCTAGGCATGCACAGTTTGGATCTTTGCTAGGCAAGGATAGTCTATTAAAAATGAACCAAATTTATAATGAAGCATTGCTTAAAGAAAAAACATTATATTGGAAGAAGTAAAGCTTCGACATGGTTGAGAAAGAATATATTTTTATGAGGACAAGTTACTAGCCAAAGAAAAATTCTTTTGCATCAATATATTTTTTATTGTATTTATTTTCCTTTATCTTTGTTTTTGAATTGGAAAATGATTTTTTTTCAAAAAAAGAGAACTAATTTATAATGTAGCATTGCCTATATATATATATATATATATATATATATATATATATATATATATATATATATATATATATATATATATATATATATATATATATATATATATATATATATTGATTGTATTGAAAGAAACAAAGTTTTGATATAGTTGAGAAAAAGTGTACATCATTCTTATTGGGACACCCCGCTGATTAGAGAAAAATTTACTGCTCAACTGGGATATGGCATACAAAATTAAATGGTCGAGGGAGCTAGGCATCCATACTTTGAATCTTTGCTTCATAAGGATAGTCTATAAAAAGTAACCCAAATATATAACATAGCATTACCAAAAGAAAAAAAATATTGTATTGAAAGAAGCAAAGCTCTGGCATGATTGAGAAAGAATGTAGAGCATTCTTGTGGAGACACGCTACTGATCAGAGAAAAATTCTTTTGCATCAATGTTTTCTTGATTGTATTTATTTCCCTTTATCTTCCTTTTTGATTGCTATGTTTTGCTTTCTACAAGCTCAAAGCAGATAGAATTGTCATGGAGAGAGAGACTCTTTAACAGTAATTAGTTGGCTCATGGATCTCTTATCCTGGGATTATGGCCATCTAAATTTATTTCATGCCTTCCATACTTTGAAGCTTCACATGTATTTCATGAGGGTAATCAACTAACAGATTTTCTGTGAAGCCTGGCCCCCAATTTGATGATGTCTGCATTCTTCGATCTATTATACCCATCACCCCTCGCTCGGCGATGCTATTTTGTTTTTTGATCCAACGGTTGATCACCCAACTCTAGGGTAGATACAATCAATAGAATCATAAGTGAGAAAATAGTTTAAAGATGGAGAAGGAGCCTCCCAATGTGTTCAAAAAATCTATTCGGAATGCTGGGTGGTGTAGGTGGCAACTCAATCTGCTGCCTTATTGTATGCATGTACAGTCTGAAAGGTACTGCACTCTTCCGCTAACCGACGGATGTCACAAAAAAGAGAGATCTTCTCCCCCTATCCGCCCCTTCATGCGAATCTAGTCAACCATTATGGCTGCATCCCCCTTAAGAAAGATCCGCCCCTCAGCACCGTCTTGCATGCGCTAATTGCCAATGACAATTAGTAATGTACGTTTCCCCACGCCGACTCATTTACTTTCTTAATTGTTTTCTTCTTCCTTTTGCCGTGTTCTTACGTTTTTTTAAGGATCAACCTCCACTGGCGCGCGCGCGCGCGCGCAAAAACAAATATCGAGTACGGAGGCCCAACAGTCATGGGTTCTGATGCATGCTTCAACAAATTTTACTGAAGCAAATTTTATTATCGAGTACGGAGGTTGTAGCCGAGGCTATGATGAACCACAGATAAACTAAGATAACTTATACAAGTAAATTAAAAGTAAATATAAAAATAAAAATAAATATAAAGAAAAAATCAATAATAAGTATTTGATTGGCCAAACAATTTTCTCTTACAATTACATTTTCGTATTTATATAACACAGCTCTAAATAGTTCGATAACCATTGGCTCCCAACATCTGTAGCTGTCCATATGGTTTTTTACGTATCTCCAATGGTTCTAAGTAGTTACGTCTAATGATTCTTGATGCGGGATTTGCACTCCGTCACCAGCATAACCCTCCACCGATCCGAGCAGCGAAAGCGACTACATCCCTCCCGAGGTATTGTCCGCTTTGGGGATGCCCTATTGGCGCGGAGCTCGTGCAGGAGGCGCACCTGTCTGTGGGCGCGAAGCTCGTATAGGGGTCACCCGCCAACGCCCCTCACGATATTGTCCCACAAAAGGGCCCTCGAGAGGAAAGGCTTTAGCCTCCTCATTATAAGGCACAGACCTTTCCGCTACTCGGTCGATGTGGGACTACATTCGGAAACCCCCCCACAACACAGCCCCCCAGTAGGAAGGTCCTGTGCCGGGTTAGAGGCTACTTGCCGGGAAGGCGAAGGGCCAGGCCCTCCTTCTAGCGCTATTTGATGCGGAATTTGCACCTCGTCACCAGCATAGCCCCCCACCGATCTGAGCAGCGAAAGCGACTGCGTCCCTCTCGAGGTATTGTCCGCTTTGGGGATGCCCTGTTGGCACGAAGCTCGCGCAGGGGGTGCACCTGTCTGTGGGCGCGAACCTTGCACAGGGGTCACCCGCCAACGCCCCTCACGATTTTGTCCCACAAAAGGGCCCTCGAGAGGAAAGGCTTTAGCCTCCTCATTATGAGGCACAGACCTTTCCGCTACTCGGTCGATGTGGGACTACATTCGGAAATCCCCCCACAACATAGCCCCCCAGTAGGAAGGTCCTGTGCCGGGTTAGAGGCTACTTGCCGGGAAGGCGAAGGGCCAGGCCCTCCTTCTAGCGCTATTTGATGCGGAATTTGCACCTCGTCACCAGCATAGCCCCCCACCGATCTGAGCAGCGAAAGCGACTGCGTCCCTCTCAAGGTATTGTCCGCTTTGGGGATGCCCTGTTGGCACGAAGCTCGTGCAGGGGGTGCACCTGTCTGTGGGCGCGAACCTTGCACAGGGGTCACCCGCCAACGCCCCTCACGATTTTGTCCCACAAAAGGCCCTCGAGAGAAAAGGCTTTAGCCTCCTCATTATGAGGCACAGACCTTTCCGCTACTTAGTCGATGTGGGACTAAATTCGGGAACTCCCACAACAATGATATAATAGATCTACTAGATATTAATTATATAGTGAAAGTAGAATGAAATTATAAAATTTAAAAGTTATTAAAAATTTGATGCATAATATGTATTCGCAACTTGAAATGACATTAAATAAAAAAAATAAAAGACAAAGAACAATAAAATGGATTGAACAATCGGCGTTATCAGGATTGATTGATTGATCTTCAACAATTCAAATCATAATACCATTCACGCTCTAGTTTTTTATGCTTAACTAATATCACAAAGAACTTGCCATTAACAAAATCCAGCATTACAACAACATTATTGAGATTCTATATGTCGGCACCCAGTACCAATGTACCATATCCGTGTCAGCTGGATTAATCATAAAATAACCATCAATTAACCATGATCAGAACATGAGAAAAAGGCGAGACAAAACAATAGTAACAATAAAAAAAAATACTAGATCCCAAACTTTGGAGAAATTTTGCACCTTGGCGCACCTCATTAGTGGCGCATCACAAAAACAAATGAAAACAAAATGCGTGGGCGACAATTTGAGATGAGTGCATGGAGCTTGTAGAAATTGAGACACATAATTGGCATAGTGCATGTGGTATACTTTCTTCAAACTTAAAGCTTAATGTTGTTGTATTGCACTGTCTCCACCGATTGCTGCATCAAAGCAGAGAAAGAGTAGGGTAGGGGTTGTCGCCACCACCCGTCGAACAAGAACAAGATGGGAGAGTTGTACAGAAGGCATGCTGCTACTACTTACTGACTTATCACAGGGCTCCAACAAGCAAGATAGACAGCGAGGAGGGCGGGGGTCTTGCCGCCACAAGCTAGCCGGTTGGAGAACAGATAGCAGAGAGAGAGACAGTGGAAAGGTGTATTAGAAACAAAGAAGATTCTATTTTCTTCCTCTTATATCATTTTTTATTTTCTAATTTTTTTAGATGTAATCATGCTAGAATTTTATAATCATCCAATCTATCACAAACACACACACATGTTAGCATTGCGAAATCCAGTACAATGGTTGCATGCTTCCTTCTTGAAGTGAACAATACAATTGTACATTCAAGAGGAGGCTGTCTTACTTGCTTCATGAACCGAACCACACAAGATTGGTCCCAGGAAAAATGGCAGCAAGTGTAGATTCAACAGAAGGCTGCCTTGTTCCTTGAATCCCTTCCATAAAAAAAAATGGCAGGTATGTTTGGTTAGCATTGCAATCCCGTGACCAAATGGCGAGGCATGTTCAACAGTAGCATTCAGTGAACCAGTCCATCTGATAAGTGGCCCATAATGAAATAAAACTTTAATATCGGACAAAAATTATCCTGTAAGCGGTGGCAAATATTATAATCACCTATGGCTCGTTTGGTTCGCGGGAAAAAAAGGAGAGAAAGTGTGGTCAACGAAAAAGTAATGAGTGCCTCTTGTTTGGTTGGAGTTTTCAAAGGAGAGAGACAACAAAATTGTATTCCCATAAAAATATAATTCCCACGTTTTATGGAAAAGTTACTTTTCCGTGGGTCGGAAATCACTCTATTTTCATTTTTTCTCAAAAAGCCCTTCAGCATTAAAAAGATATTAAAGGTCCAATTTTTATTAAGGGTATAATAAAAATTACACATAACTTTCTCAGAAAAGTAGATGGTCAACCAAACATAAGTACTTTAGAAATCTTTCACTTTTCCATTGTCAACCAAACATGCCAAAAATTCTTTTTCAAGCATTCTCTTCGCAAAAATTTGCTTTTTAGGAATCATATTTTTAGAAGAAAAAATGCTTCACACGAACCAGACGAGCTCTATATTCTGACAAGTTTAGGAATTGGTATCTTGAAGCACGAACGAGATAGCAATGGCTTAAAGTTGGCTCATGTATGACGAGGGATGATTTGAAAGCGTAACATGCACTCGTTTTGCTTCTTGCAATTCAACGTTTTTTCCCCCTCTTTTGGCAATGACACGTTACAAAGTTGCTTATCTTTTTATTATAATTTCAATTCCTTTTTAAAAGTCATCTTCCTATGCAGAAATGAGGAGAAATGAAAAAAAAAAATACAATCAAAAATAAAATAATAGTATCTTGAAGCATGAACAAGATAGCGGTGGCCCAAAGATGGCTCCTGTGTGGTAGGGGACCATTCGAAAGCCTAAATTACACTCTATTTACACCCCATCCTATGTGACTGATAAACCTAATGGACAGGATAACTTTAAGTAGGTTTTATCACTTGACATCTAACATGTCCGAGGTAGGCCAAATGATCACAAGGAGCATTAAGGTACAGGCAAAGTGGTGCTAGAATGTTGGATCTGTAGTCAACCTATTCCGGTCATAATTGATAACCAGATCTTCGGCTGAATAATAGTGGTTATGCAATGCAAGAAAATATATGAGTGGTTCTCAGAACAACAAAAGATTAGAAATATAAGTCGCCCCAAAGCATGTGAGCACATCACCGGCACGTGATCAGAGGCGCCCGACCTCGGGGTGCCCGACCTGGCGCCCGACTAGGCACCCGATCTCAGAGTTCTCGACCTCGGAAGCCTGACCTCACCATTCACCCGCCGCGGTCACATCCTTCTGCAGCTCGACCATGGATCATGCTCTGCCACCGCCGTCAACAATTAATGCGCGTGGCCTCTGCAGACCTCCGGCTTATTCAACAATTAATGCGCATGGCTCCTGCTACCTACGGATCTCAAGTCCTCCACGGCAAATCCGCTCGGCTGCATC
This sequence comes from Phoenix dactylifera, assembly GCF_009389715.1. Lineage (NCBI taxonomy): Eukaryota > Viridiplantae > Streptophyta > Magnoliopsida > Arecales > Arecaceae > Phoenix > Phoenix dactylifera. Next base: position 2,038,028 of record NW_024067673.1, on the reverse strand, counting down.
CGATCAGCCACGACGACTCGTTGGCTCCGGCCTGATCTCCTACGGTAAGGCATTAATTCACACGATCGTGCATTAATTCATACGACATGCTCAATCATATGGTAATTTGTTCGCCCCGTCACGTCACAGGTAATCCAGTATCCCTCTATAAAAAGAGAATCCCTCCATCTTAGAGGGGGCTGGACGCTGAAACTCTGGACATATACTCCTCCCTATGACGGATTGCTATCCGTCATCTCATGTCGAAGCTTTTCCTTCTCAGCCACTGATCGCTCTCGGGTCCAATTTCCAGCAACAATCATCGTATGGTATTATGGTTCCACTTGATGATAGAACCAGTGATCCAATAATATCGTAGATCAATTTCCATTGCACAGCTGGAAGCCCAAAGCAGGGCTCCACACAGAAGCATGCAGAACAGTATGCTGGTCAAAAAATTTGGCCATGTTAGCTTCCCGGGAAACAGCTCTTTACTATTTTTTTTTGGAAAAAACAAAGAAATAAACAGCCTGAGCACAATAACTCACAAAATGCGAGGACAAAATGAGCTTTAAATTCCAGGACAAGTGCACATTAAGATACCCTTTTACTTCGTCATCATTATTGCATGATCCTTCTTCATAATTAAAAAAACGACAAGGTAAATGTGAAAGGGATCAAATAATAGTCTACCCCGAGGCTCGAGCTGAAATTTTACTCTTCCGATTAAACGGTAAAAAAAAATTAAGCGACTAAGAGGAGGGTGCATTGATCTAATATAGGAGCAAACTATAAGCTCGCCTTCAAGATTGAAATAATAAAAACAGAAAAAGACAACGAACAAAAAGTGCGGGATTACCAATCTCTTAAATTGTATCAATGACGTGGATGTTCTATCACCGTTCCACAGATCAAAGAAACATCAAGATTCGTGCATCCGTGCCCCGAGCTGCTTGGCTAGCGTTGCTCTTGAGACTAGATAGTCTGGGAGGTATATTTTTAAAAAACCTGACGGTCATTTTATTTTATTTCGCGGGCCCTCACAGTGTAAACAAGGAGACAAAAGCCGTAAAAAAAGCTTCCATCCCAACAGCACGCGCTCGTCTCCCGATGCCCACCGCCAAAAACCAAGTCCATTTGAAACCCGTCCCTCCACAGTTACCAAAATACCCTCCATCCCATCGTCCTTGATCCATTTCTGTCCGTCTGATACAACCTAAAATCCCAGTTCACCGTATCTATCGACGTCCATTTTCGTCATTTCGAACAATAAAATCCCAGTCCACCACCTTCGCAAAAAGCCCGCCGCCCCTCTCCTCCCTCGCCGGCTCTCTGCCTCTGTCTCTCGCTGCAACGCCTCTTTGCAGTAATGGCAGCGTTGTAAATGAGAAGAAGGTGGAAGTGAAGCGAAATGGTCGGGTTCTCCGCCTGTATCGTTGTCTTTCTCTTCTTCGCCTCGCCGGTAGCGTCTCTGACCACCGACGGACTCGCTCTACTCGCCCTCAAGTCGGCCATCTCCTCCGACCCGAGCGGCGCCCTCGAAACCTGGCTCGACTCCGACCGGGACCCTTGCGGCTGGTTCGGCGTCACCTGCCGCGGCGGTCGCATCACCGCCCTCGCCCTCTCCAACCGCTCCCTCGAGGGATACCTCCCCTCCGAGCTCTCCCTCCTCTCCGCCCTCCAGATACTCTCCCTCTCCCGCAACCGCCTCTCCGGGCCCATCCCCGCCGCCATCGCCGCCCTCCGGAGCCTCACCGCCGTTGACCTCTCCCACAACAAACTCTCCGGCCCCATCCCTGCCGGTATCCGCGCCTTGGACTCCCTCTCCCATCTCGATCTCTCCTCCAACCTCCTCAACGGCTCCCTCCCTCCGGCCATCGCCGCCCTCCCGCGGCTCTCCGGCGTGCTCAATCTGTCCTCTAATTCCTTTTCCGGCCGGATCCCCCCGGAGTACGGCACCGTTCCGGTAGCCGTGAGTCTCGACCTTCGGTGGAACAACCTCTCCGGGGAGATACCCCAGGTTGGGTCCCTCGTTAATCAGGGCCCCACCGCCTTCGCCGGAAACCCCGGCCTGTGCGGTTTCCCGCTCAAGAACCTGTGCCCTGGCGGCCCCAACAGGCAAGATCGCGAGAGCCCCCAGCCGAACCCCAATTTCAATTCTAGCTACCCCACCCCCCGCCCGACCGATGCGCATAAGCGGCGGCGGTCGGCGGTGACTGTTCCCATCCTCGCCGGCATCGTGCTGGCTGCTGTCTTCTCGATCATGGTGCTCCAGTGGCAGTTCCGCCGGATGCGCTCCGCGGGAGAGGGCAAGGCGCTGAAGAAGGGCAAGGGTGGGTCGGGGGCGGAGGAGCGGCGGGAGGGGCAGAGCGGGGAGATATACGTGGCGGTGGACGAGGGGTTCGGGCTTGAGCTGGAGGAGCTCCTCCGAGCCTCCGCCTACGTTGTGGGGAAGAGCCGGAGCGGGATCGTGTACAAGGTGGTGGTGGGCCGGGGTTCCGTGGTGGCGGTGCGCCGCCTCAGCGAGGCCGACGACGGCGAGGGCGAGGGCGAGGGTGACGAGTGGCGGCGGCGGAGGGCGTTCGAGTCGGAGGCGGCGGTCATCGGCCGGGCCAGGCACCCCAACGTGGCTGGCCTCCGTGCCTACTACTACGCCCCGGACGAGAAGCTCCTCATCTACGACTACATCGCCAACGGCACTCTCCAGGCCGCCCTCCACGGTAACCTTACCGTCGCATTTTATCTTTAAAAAAGAAAATATACAAGGAATCGCCGAATCCCTCGTTCCATTCATTCCTAGCCGTCTGATCGAGTTTTTATTATGAAATCGGCAGGTGGACCGCTGAATCCGACAGCGCCGGCGCTGCCGTGGGCAGCGAGGCTCGCGATAGTGCAAGGGGTGGCCCGGGGGTTAGCTTACCTCCACGAGTGCAGTCCCCGGAAGTACGTCCATGGGAACATCAGGTCCTCCAAGATCCTCCTCGACGACGAGCTCCGGCCCTATATCTCCGGCTTCGGCATCGCCCGCCTCATCTCGGGGCACTTGGGGTCAAAGAAGCCCGTGGCCGCGGCTGGGTGGGGAGCGTATCTGGCGCCCGAGGCGCGGGCTGCGGGGGCAGCGGTGACCCAGAAGGGCGACGTATACGCGTTTGGGGTGGTGGCGATGGAGGTGGTGACAGGACGGCCGGCCGCGGGCGGCGGCTGGGGCGGAGAGGGGGAGTTGGAGGGGTGGGTGAGGCTGGCGTTCAGGGAGGAGCGGCCACTGTCGGATGTAGTGGATCCGGCGCTGCTCCACGAGGTGTGCGCCAAGAAGCAGGTGCTGGCGGTGTTCCACGTGGCGCTCGGGTGCACCGAGGCCGACCCGGAGCTAAGGCCCAAGATGAGGGCGGTGGCCGAGAGCCTCGACCGGGTCGGCTCGGCTCGCTGACTGGCCGGTGGGTCCGTCGTAGTTGATGGTGGTGGTTCAGAAGAGGATGGGTTTTGATTGATTTTGTGCTGTAGGACTGTAAATGTAGCTATTTGCAAGGATTTTGTAGCTCTAAAGGTAGGGTAGTTCCGGCAATCTATGATTAAAGGGCTGCTGGGGAGGTAGGTAGTGGAGCAGGTAATGATGCATACTTCTCTTGTTCTTCTAATGTTGTTGTTGCTATGAGAAAATTTTGTGCTTACATTTTAACCCGTGCAGTCCCTTTGTTTTATATTGCTGCATCATAGTGATAATCTACACTAGATCTTCATTTTCTTTTCTTTTGGATCAATGTCTCATGTTTATAAGATGAGTCAATGGAGCAAGTTTATAGACATTAACCTAGACTTTTGAGGAATTATATCATGCATGTTGCAACTTGCAAAGTACGTTGAAATTTTAAACTAGCATTCTGGATTTCTCGTGTCAAATCCATTGTGTGTGTAGTCGTTAAAAATAAATAATTTAAATTTTAAATGACCGAAATATACGTAGATGCACAAAAAGAAATTTTTTTAAGGATATATATGCAAATAGCAATTTTGTAACAATATTTATATAATTATGCATATTTAGAAAGGTTTATATTTTAAAAAATTTAATATAAATAAATAAAATTTATTAAAAATAATTTAGTTGTTTTAATAAAAAATTGATAAAAAAAACTAATATTATCATGTATATGATCTCATGTTAATATCAATTTTTATAAAATAAATTATATTACTTCTACAAAATTATCACTTAAAAAACGAATAATTCATTATTTATAAATCACTAAAAAATATTTTACTAATCTAAGTATCTATAATTAATTTAAATTTGATATGTTTTAATTTTTTAAAAATAATGAAGAACAAATAGATGTCATAGATTTAATAATTATAGTTATATTAAAAATAAATGGAGAATAGCAATATCAAGATGATTATCTAATATTCCAACTTGATCGAGTTATGATCTTAAAAATAAAAATTTATAATGGGATTTAATTTTTTTTTGACTTGTCAATCTAACTGAATCATAAAAAACTTAGTAAGTACCAGCCTAGTTTTGATTCTTTTTAATAGACTTTTAATATAAATATTTTCATAAAGTTATTATTTGCATGTATATCTCTTTATATATATATATATATATAGTAATTTTATGAAAATATTTATATAATTTTATATATTAAAAAAGTATATATGCAAAAAAAAACTCAATTTTGAATCATCGGACGGTGAGACTTCTTCTTCTTCTTTTTTTTCCTTCTAGGCTGGGCGATTCATACCTGACGAGTACGGATATAAGGGTGGCCCAATACATTTAGAAACCTAAAGTGAACTTATTAAGAGATTTTTTTTAAATAATAATAAAAAATTTAATAAGTGTAAAATATTTTAAAAATTTATTTTAAAATAATTTGTCTAACTTTTTGAGATGCAAAATTACTAATCAAACTTCTGTACTAATAGAAATAACATCTATTTCTAAATCCTTTATCACTATTTTAATAGAAATTTTATTGAGCAATCTCCTACTTACATGGGCAAATCATATTTATTACTATCTGCAAATTTCTATAGTTCATAAAGCCATGAAGAGAAACTTAGCTTATGTTTATGAAAATATATCTACTTTCACGTATTTAACAAATTTAAGTGTCACTAGTTGGTAATCTTTAATTTAGCATATTCTTTGAGCTCTTCAAGATGTGATTAGACATAAAATCCGTTTCCATCCGAGGTCTTGCATATGAAAAGAGTATTTGCTCTCTTAGAAACATGATACAAGCTTTGGCAGCAAACTTTAATCACTAAAGAGATCAAAATATAGACAAATCGTACTAGGAAAAAATCAAAAATATGAAAATATGCACCTTCAATTAGCTGAGAATGCATTCAACACTCCCTCCCCCACTTAATCTACACACACAAAGAAAAACAAAGAATGCATACAATGATGTAAGAGTAAGAACAAAATGGTTAAAAATGTAAAATGATAACCAGAGCCACTAGAAGGCAAACATATAGCAGCATTTTTAAGAGGTAAACAAGATTTTCAAACGAATAGCATAATCTAACCAAAAAAAAAAAAAAATCCGAAGTCCCTAGGGCCCCAGACCTAGTTTCCCTTGGTTGGCTCTGGATTCCGAAAGTCATTCGTCATTCGCCATTTGGAACTGAAGTCTGAGATCAAAAAAAAAAAAAAAAGAAAACTAAAGTCGGAAGCTCACCTGGAGAGGGCGGAGGGCTGAGAAGGAGAACTGGAGAAGAGTCACTGGCACGCCGGCGACGCTGCCTCCCTGATTCCTCGTCACTCTCTTCGGCCGAGTGCGGAGTGTCGGCCTGATGGGGAGGACAAGGGTTCGCCGTCCTCGGAAGACAGAACTCGGCCGAATGGGCGAAAGATGTCGACGGAACTCGGAAGAACTAAGGCGGAACGAGAACTCTTCTTCGTCGGAGGAACTCAGGAACCGCCGAACAGGAAGGAAAAACTCAAGAAAACAAGAACTGAAGAAGAAGAGTTGAAGAAGATGGGTGACTACGACAGTTTACTGCCATTACTGGTTATCTAGGTTGCTGGTTTATGGCGGATGATCTGATGGAGAAGACGGGCTACGCTGGAGGCTGGAGCCTGGAGAAGATGGGCTGTGGATGGGTCACGGGGCACGAGCGGATGGCTAGGACGCTGCTATGGCCATGTTGGAGCCTGTCAGCTTGGAGCCTGGATGCCTACGAGCCTAGCGGCTACCGCCGGCCATGTTGGAGCCTGTCAGCTTGGAGTCTGGACGCCTACGAGCCTAGCGGCTACCGCCTACGTTGGAGAAGCTCTTCCGGAGGCTTTCCTTTAGGCCGAGGCCTTAAGCGACCGCCTACACTCAATAAAATCAGAAAACAGAATATCTCGGAGCACCCAAGGCAGCTCCCCATCCATAAGGTACTATCAGTATGGCTGGGCATGTAAAAGACCACCTAATCCGCAGCCCTATTAGACGGTGAGATCTGTTCGGGTACTGAAAATTTACAATGTTTGGCTGGTTGTAAGTTTGTGGGTACTGGAGGCTGTTACTGACGGAATGAAGTCGTCAAAGAATCCGTCCCGTATAGCAACTTGTCCTGCGGTCAAATTAGTGCGAGTCTGCAGCGTTGAAGTGGCTGCAATCGAATTGCAAGCCGCCTACAAGCCCCATCCACGGTGTTCCACAACAGCAGGTTTTGGGAATTACGGGAAGCATGATATAATTAATTTTAGTATTATGGGTTACATTAATAAAATTATGCGACATTCTTCTACTATATGTCATGACCCGACTCGCTAACACAAGCTGGGAACATGGCAATCAGCTGCACAGCCTATAAATTTTGGTCTATAAGACATGCAAGGTCTGTCTGAATTTTTCAATTTACAAATAGATATACATTAAAACAGAGTGGTAGAGGATGATAACTAAAAGGATTTCAACATTATTGATTTCATAGTTCAAATTAAGTTCAATTGGAAAAGTTATTGCCACCAAATTATACAATATTTTTTGCTACAAACTTGCTCAAATGAGGGAGAACCAGCTAAATTCTAATTCTTAGATGCTTATCCTATGATGTCGTCTGAGTTACTCCTCGGTATTTGGTAAAATAATGACAAAAAAATAAGTGTACTGGCAGCCCAATTGATTACCTCTACATCTCATCCATACATGCATGCATATGTGCGCATGCGTGCTAGACAAGGTAAAGCACATACAAGTGGAGACCCTTAAGCAATGATGAAGTGCATAATGCCTAGGTTCCTTGTCCAACAGGATTCTTAGTTACACTGAATATAATTGTTGATTTTATGGAAGATTTCAAGATGAATCCAGGGTGCTTTCAGTGGATATCTCAACTTGGATAAACTTGGCTCTTGTTGTTCCAATGTCTTGAATTATGCTATGTAACCAGTTTCTTCTACTCTTGGAAGAGAACTAAACATCTGGCTCTAGTCCACCCAGGTCTCTCTCTCCCTCCCCCAGTTACATAAATTTTCCCATTAACTTATATAATAAAAGAATAGCCAACCAGGAACTTATAAACTGAGTCATTCTCATAAACAATTAACCACTGCGCCAAGATTACAATTCCGATATCACACGGCCAACGCAAGAAGGTTCACAATCCTAAGGTAAACTCCTCAAGAATTGATCTACAAGACAGCTGTTTTTTCATTCTCAGGCCATTTCTTCTGACTCCCATTTCATCATCTATTTATGGTGGGAGTCATGATTAAAGACATAAATGTTACAATATTAATCTTTCTCAACTGTACCCAGGAACACATAAGAGAAGCACACTGTGATGTCGTTGCCCCGAGCAACTTGCTGGTTATCACTACAACATATTCAGAAGCCTCATCTGCACTCTGAAGCCAGCCAGCAACCGTTTCCCAGGGAACTAGCTTTAGTATTCAAGCATTCACCAATTAACATGGATCTTAGCCATGCTGTCTATTCGTTACTGGCATGCAATTTGGACATCCATCATGCTAGGAAAGGTCATGAAATTCATTAGTTACCCAAAAATGTCTTCTTTCATAAATAATGCTTGGCTCTCAGGTGGGCACTGAAGCTGTTCATAGTTCAGCTGCCTGGATGCTTCATACAAAGCAATGCCCACACTGACAGAGAGGTTCAGGCAGCGAACGTAAGTTTCAACCATTGGAATTCGGATGGTTCCACCACCAAGACCTTCTGTGCTGCAGTCAAGCAACACTTCTGGTGGCAGCCCACAAGTCTCAGAACCAAATACTAGCCAGTCACCTTGTCGGTACGAGAAATCCTGAAAAAGATAAGAACATAGATGTATTAATATGAGAAAACTGGAAAGAATGTGCCTCCAGATCAAGTGACATGACCTACTTCTATAGGCAAAGCCAGTATGGTATGAGGACAGGCACATTAGACACAACAAATTCTTAATGGGCGTAAAAGGCTAAAAGGTAGAAAGTCCACGCTCCATACGTTGCTGCACTATCCTAACGAGAAAAACAATGCCCTCAAGCTATGGAGGAAATGAGTCGAAAAAAGAAAAGGAGCAGAGAGGGGGGGAAAACAGGAGCATCAACAAGCAGAGGAGCCAGAAAACTCTCAAAGACTTCTGAATATCTATAATGGCAGGGGAAATCTTGCATAATCTACCTGTCTGGAGATTTTTTTTTTTTTAAAAAAAAAATTGCTGCATTTTGGATGCCTGAAATGATAAACCTGAGTGCAGATTACCAACAAGCTCTCAAAAGACATGCATGCATATCTTATACAGAGCGAAGGACCTTTTTTTGAGACAATATGGAAGGACGTTCAAGTGTTAACAGGTCATCAGAACAGAGTCTACAGGGCAGGATGACAATAATAGCAGTCCAACAAATTATGCCTACTCACTGAGTGGATGCTTGCGCCTCTCTTGGTAAATGCCAAGAGTCGTTTTTCTCCATCCTGAAATAGAGCAACTAAATGAATAAACATCAAAGTAGAGAATAAGAGGAGCCTCATAAAATTTCTAGCCAGAAAATTATATACCTGTTGTCTGAAATAGTCTCGAAATTCAGCCCACGAGCCATGAATCTTCACAACCACATACCTATATTAAGATGGTTAAGTTGGACACAGCAGTGCAATTACTAACATTTTGACAAAAATAGATTACTCAATCAGATAGGACCTTATTAAGGAGTTTATAGGCATTAGCTCTGCTAGGGAGCCAAGAAAAGTCCCAGAATATTTGTATGGTGCATTAGAGATTTGCATATGAGCTGCTAAAACTGAGTGAATTGTTTTCTAAGTTCAAACTGGATCGGCATGGTAACTGACAAGCATATAAGCAATACAGTAAGAAACCCTCGTGTGATCATCTGTAACCATAGGATACGGCCAATAATCCAATCCAGCACGCTTGAGTTTGGAATCTTCTATCTTATATCCTAAGGGCTGAAAGAAAAGAAAATGATTAGCATCAGACCAACAAACCCCAAATATTGCAACAACATAACAACAATATAAAGAAAACATCTTAGTAAATTGGGATAAGCTCAGTTGATCTTTAAATTAATTGATCCTTCCCTTCCTTTTTTGACTCTTCAAATATTCTTTAATATTTTTTCCTCACCAAGATCGTTTATAGTTTATGTTAAATATATCAAAAAATACCAGAGTATATAGCCTCACTTTCCCTTCAATCTGGGCCACCCTACACCCTCATGTACTCATTTCCAAAGTTTTCAGTCATGGTATCGGACCCCATACTAGTAACTTATTGGTACAAGCCAGGTTGTTATGGTAAACCCCTATACTAATACATAGTACACTGCTGGAGGCGAGACAACAGCTATACCATATATCAGTAGGTACCGTATCAACTATCAAGTGCTCAGAAGGTACCAATACCTTATTGGGGTGGTATGATACATCCAATACTGGAAGGCACAAGGTACAGAAAACCTTGTTCATTTCTAACTCATCCTTTCTTGCCTTTACTATTCTGACCTAACTCCAAGTATATTTGGATTCATGAACTATTTTTTACACCTATGTTGGTTCAATGTTTGTTTTATAGGATATCTTTTATAAGTCTTGATAACAAGCTAGAATCTGGATACATCACGACATTCACCCAAAGAGTACTAGAAAACTAAAAAGAAAATAAAAACTTAAAAATAGCATTATAACTATAAGACAAAATTCCACAACTCCGATGACCAAAAGTACGCATTGCACACATGATCAGAATTCAGTACTAGTCTTACCTCGACAAGATGTAGGCCAACGGCTGATGCTGCACATGTTCTGGCAATGGATCCAGTGTTTCCAGGAATCTGCCAAGGTGCCAAAAACAATTCATTTCAATGTCAGCCACCAAAGACTCATGTCAAGTGCAGCCCATCAGCAAGTAAGCTGCAACCTGAATGGGGAATGGGGCAATTCATAAACTTGATATCATCAAATCATGTTATAGTTTATCTTTATTGTTGAATTATATGAATAGACATATCACAGAAGTAGGTGGTAGCTGTGTTGTGTACTCCAATTTCTTGATGTCAAGTTCCTAAGCGATTTTAAGTTCTGATCAAGGAATTCAATGTTGTCATTTCAGGGTACATACAAACAGATATACCTCTTTAACTTATGCTTAAATGAATGTGCCTCAACTGCTAAATCACATCCCTGCCCCATCTATATTGTAATGGTCAAGGAGTGGAACTCAAAACGCAAATCACATACATAAATGGAGGTGAAAATATCTATAATGTCTTCAAAAAGGAACTTTGTACAACAGAGGGTAATGTGATTTCATGACTATAGACATTTATGATTATAACAATGAAAATAGGAAGGACACTAGCTGTACCTTGAAACTAATATAAGCAAAGATATGCTAAGTTCAATGCAGTAGACCAAAGCTCTTTTGAATTCCATTTGTTTAGAGATACATGTTCAGAGAACAAATATGTAGATGACTTACATGAAAGAACAAGACAACAGAATTCAACATAACCTACCTGAGGAGAAACAAGCACCACTTGAAGAAGTTTGGCACGTGAAACCTCATTGACACCTTTAGCAGAACCATTGCAACATGTATTTGCATCAGCTCTTTCAACTGCCTGAACTGTAATTGGGAAAATATAATTTCTTTCATCAAGCAGTGGTTGAGGTTGGATAGCTGGTAATGGGTTAAAGAACTTAGTTCTTGCAGGAAAGTGTTCAATGAATTTTTCATAGAGTAGATTTGGTTAGCAAAAGATGCAAAAGATCATCGCCATCATAGACTCCCAATAATTACTTAAACTATATTTTTTTGATGAAAGCCATAATTACTTAGACTGTAGTTCCCATTTCAATACCATACAAATGTGTCCCATTTCCTTTCTAATCAGTAGTCATATTTCCATTCAAATGCCTCTCATAAACTATGAGTCAGATTTGGGAATATACTATACCACAATGAGATCCAAATCCAAAATATATCTTCAAGACTAAAAATGTCGGTAATATACTATAATCTCAAAGGTCACTTTAATGCACTATCCCTGCACCAAAAGCACCAAAGGCACTTAATTGTTTTCTGAGATAACATACTAAAGAAACTTAAACCACTACAAAATACAAACCTAATGATTCTAGGTCTCCCTCAATGCATCACAAATATAATCAACAAATGACTAAAAATGGTCATTGCAGACCATTGCAAAGTTGAACTGAAAACTGACAAGCAATCAAAATAAAATAACTAAACAACCACAGAAGAAACCACTGCGGCGCCTGCTTTCAAAGGTAAGATTGTTCATTCCCACAAAATGCCATTGCATTTTAATCAGTTGCATTTTCACCTTCAAACGAGCCCACTACTCCAAAAAAAAAAAAAAAACCTATATGGAGTTCAAAAGCAAATATTTTGCAAGAAAAGCAACACATAATATGTCATTCGTCGTAATTTATGTTTTCACTGATGCCCAATATCTTATTTTGTTTGCATAAGTAGCTATCAACAATCACATTAATCCAAATAACCGTTAAACAAAATCCTCAATGTCTGCAATGTACTTCACATTACGGACAATCTTTTCCCTGATTCGATTAAACAATCGAGTTTTAAAGTTTGTTAAAGTTAAATTAAGTAAACTTAAATCACGATGACAATAAATAGTTTCAAACAACCACCAACATCTTTTGCTACTTTAATGTTGAGTAAATCTAGATCACAAGAATAAGATATTCAAACTCGAATAGAAGATAGAAAGATGGAAGCTTACAAGAGCAGGAGAGAGGCTTGGGCGACGCAGCGGAGTGGAGGAAGATCGAGGGTTTTTGGGGTCTTGCGGGACGCGAGGGCTTGTTCTCGCTTAGGTCTGCGAGGAGAGCGGGACGGATAGGGGAGCGGGGACGGAGATATACCGGCGAGCACCGCAGGTTTAGTGTTCGGAGGCCGGTCGGTTCCATGACCTCAGCCGCTCGTGCTCGGGTTATCTCTTTTCTCGCCGGCTGCGCACCGAGACGGCTGGGTACACGAGCGGCCCGTTTTATTTTATTTTTTATTTTTTTAATTTTTACTTATTTTTATCAAAAATGAAAAATAACAAAGCTGTGGATGAGAGATCCAAAGAATCTCTCCGAAATGCTGGACGGTATAAGCGGTGACCCAGTTAGCAACTTTATTTACCTTCTAATGACTGATATATATATATATATGGCTTGGAAGGCGCTATGATTTTTTGCTATTTTGTGGATGTCGCATAGTAGAGGGTGCACCATGCGAATGGACCATTGCTCAGCGCCTAAGTAGAGAGAGCCGACGTTTCTTTCGCCTTGGACGGCTGGGCCATGTTCTTAGCCAAGCCTTGGAGGCTTGACCAGGTCGAAAATTATGTATGGATATCAATTGGCCGACTATGTTATGTTATTTCAGATTGGATAATGGTGATTACATACTCAGAATTTATTCGGCATATTTCATATACTTTTCAACAATTTCGTCTCCTTGACATCTTCAATTGCAAATGGTTCTTCTCTCTCTCATCAATCAAATGGTAGCAGCGCAGTGCAAGATATGGAACAACCCATAAATCAGGCCCAATGGGCCATTGGACCTACAACCCATGAGGTCCTTGCTTATGCCGTTGAATCATGTGTCTTCTTTTTTTCTGAAAAATAAAAAAGAAAAGAAAATCATGTGTCTTTCTTTGATTCTTTGAGAAATCTAGCATATTAAAACTACAAACACTTCAAGCTTACAATTGCCTTTTAAAAAGAAGCTAAATACCAGCCGTCAAGCTAAGTGCCAATCAATTATCAGTCTACCATAAAATCTTGTGTGAAGATTTATGGGAGGGCCGATGTTTTAAATCTAAGGGCATTCTAGCCATCTTATTGTGATAAAATGGGATCAGGATGGTATGGGATTTCAAAACCCACAAAGAAGAAGAAGAAATAAAAAAGAAGGGGAGAAGAAGAAAAGTAAAAAAGGAGTGAAGGAAAGAAGACAAGAAAAAGAAAAGATAGAGACAATGAGAAAAAAAAAAAAAGAGCAAAGGAAAGAAAGAAGAAATATAAAAGAAAAAAGAGGAGAGGAAAAGAAGAGGAAGAAAGGAAAAAAAAAGTGAAAGAAAGAATAAAACAAAGAAAGAAAGAAGGAGGAAGAAAAAGATAGATATGAAAATAATAATAATAATAAAAGAAATTAAAAAAATTAAATAAAAAAAGGAAATAAAAAAGAAAAAGAGAAAGAATATTTATTGGGATGCTCGGCTGGAATACCTGTGAGATAAAGTTGGATAGCAGGGCATCCCGTTTACATGGAGAAACCAAGATATTCCATCCTACACGGTTTAAAATTTCAGGCCCAAAAGAATAGTTTCAAAGTTTGGGTTTAATATCAAAACAATAAATATCTCTAGTTGTGTTAGATTATATAGCATCCCAGCTTCTAGTTTATAGTTAAATTTCAAAGAGGGAACAATCTTTTATAGGTCCCACTTCAGACTAGACATTTGAAGTAGTTACAATTGTTGTGTGATCTATCCCCACGGCTAGATGTGGTCGCAAGCTCATTTCTTACTGAATAACTTTGTTCGAGCTTAGCGTGACCAGATTTGGCCCATGCCGCTCAGTACGAACCAATATCAATATAAACGTCTCTAAACTATACTATAACAAATGGTCCACAATTACATCCAAGGATGGAAAATTTACGACTTTGGGACAAGAGCTTTACTTCTTTAATTTACTAGTTCTCAATGAGCCTTGTATAAACAAGCTGCATTATTTAGGCTTCGCAGAAAACCGACTACTATTAGCCTTTTATGCCCAATTTTTCGCCCTCTCTGTTGTCCAAACCGAAACCCACTAGATGGAAGTTGTATCATTCACATGAGAGAAGGATTTACCTTTATGCGAATCCATCATCGGATTGTATAATAATTGCTTCAAAATCTGTACATGTAGTTGATTGAAAAAGTTTGGAGTATTTTGAGATCTGTGTGAATTGGGATCCGACAGTAAGAAGATCGATCATTCTTTTCCTCCGAAGCGTCCTTTTTATGGTTGTTTGGTGAGAACACGATGTTTCTAGGAGAAGGCACATCCTTTCATTCATGAAAGCTTTCAGAAACATGAATACCACGAATGGCTCTTCCTAGGCATATGATAGCCATCAATATCCATCCACTCGACTGCTACTCTCAGGTGTTCAGATGCTTGCATGAGCACCATAGGATGTCACAAATATTGCGATCGTAAATCATATCCAAGGCATTGTAGACTAAGGTTGCAAATGGGTCAAGTTGATCCGTAACTCGATTCGATCCAATCCGCTTAGATCCGACCTGATCTATTTTAGAAGACCTATAGAGCCGAATCGAGTTCTAAAATTGTACTCGTTCTATTTTTCAGGTCGGATCTGAATTTACTAAATCTCAACCCAATCCGAATCCGATCCGACCCATTATTTTTGGATCAATTTTGAATCGTTTATCCAACGAAGTAGACTAAACATTTTGAGAAGGCATCTCTTCTATCTTTGGAAAGCAATCAAAACCAGTATTGCAAGTTAACGTAAAATTCTATAAAAAATTTAAATCCTGAGATCACAACCATCCGATTTGCTTGCATTGGATGCGCTTGTTATCGGTAGCGTCCAAAGACAAGCATCCATTCAGCCATACGTTCCTTTAGAAGCTGGCCGTCCGGTTAAGGGTCCGGTCCCTCTTCTCTTTCCATTAATTTCTCGTCCTTATCAAGTCATTTGGCAGGTCTGGCTTCTTCTTCTTGGTCGTGGCCCTGATGGCCCATGCAAGAGGTGACGCATCCACATTTAGTTCAATATCCGCATGGAAATAATTGATGCTTATCCTATGAGGACTCGCCTCTATTTTAGGTTCTTCCCTCCTTTCTTCTCTACAGTTCTGCTAGTTTTCCCGTTGGGAAAAAGAGAAGCAGCATCCCAGCCAACTAATGGAACCATATCAACATGTATGGATCTCAGAATCCAAGCCAGAAAAGATGTCACGAGACCATATCCAATGCTACAATACCCCTATATGGAAGGGGTGGGGGATAAGGCTCCAAAGGACGGGTATGATTTCAATAACATGGAAGAATGCTATCTCGATAGGCCCACATCTCCTCCTTCCAAAGCTGTCTTTTAGATAGCTACAAGCAACTGGAGTCATTCGGAAATATGATGACGGGAACAAAGAGACCTCCACCAAGGCGTACAAACATGAGCATATTTCTCCCATTTTGGTATCATATTGTGAGTGGAAGCAAGAACCTTCAAGATAATGCAAGTCCACATGACTTGTTTCCCCCCAACCAACCTAAACCATATCCTTCATCAGGCCTATCATGGCTTCCTTATTTTATAATGGGGAGTTGCCATCCTTGTCTTGTTTGTCTTACACCTCACTCTTTTTTGGACTATTGCGGCTACTAAACAGACCATGACTATTGGTGGAGAAATTATACCATATACTGTGAGCTACATGGTTGTGCGCTCTGCAGTTTACCTCATATTCTTCCTATAGACCCCACTCATCATTCACTCGTTTCGATGATTGCCTCACAGGAAGGAGACGAGCTGATTGGCATGATGCACGGCCATGTTGGTGCATACGGTGTAGGGTATAATTTGTCCTATTTAGTGTATCAGGTCGCATCAAGGATCCAGCCTATGTACGTAGCTTGGACCCATATGTAGTAGGTCATGCTTCCAGGTTTTGGAAGTTGGAACTACATGTTAAAATCGGAATTTAATCCCAGATTAATTCATAGAGAGCATGATGTTAAATTTTAACTGTTGGCAAGGGCTAAGACATGCCCAACTTAAGTTAGACCCCAACACAGAATGACAATCAAGCATCGGTTTCCCACGCCACGTAACCTCAGGCCTAAATGTGACCATCTCATAACCAAATATATTCATATATTGAAACCAAAATCTACCAACTCAAGATAACAGCCCATCTTAGCCATCTTTCAGTGCTCCAATGGCTTCTTAATTTTGCAACAAGTGCTCTCTTTTGGATTTTATTATTTCACTAATCACATTTGTACATATCTGCCGAGATCAGAAATTTTCGTACTCTACTTTGAAATTTAAAAATATCCGAGTGTTTTCATTGCTAAGATCATGCATGTGTGTCATATATATCTTACACCACACCTTCAATGTTACATGGTTCTTCCTGCTACACGAAATAATTGAAATGCCAAATGTTCATTGTGGTTAAGAGGATCTTGCTGCTAATGCCTCAAACGAGGATAATACTGCTAAGTTATGCACTAATTGGTATTAGTTATTTTCAAAATCAATAGATTTGTAGCAATTGACAACAACTATGAGCTCACTTAATTGAAGCCTCTTCCAGTCTCCCCTAAGGTCTTGCCCTTGGAGGAGTTCCAGGTTTAAATCTTGGATGTTGTTCGAAAAAACAATAGGCCATAGCAATAAATTTTATGGGAATCGACATGAAAAAGATTCGCCAATTGCATGAAGTCCCATTGCGATAAACTGTTATAGGTTCGAAGATATGTTACTATACAAGTGATGGTTCGAGCATAGGATACCCATGCTATCTTCTATAAGAAGAAGATCATGTAATAGTAGAGCAAAAGATATAAGATCTGTTGGTATGTTTTGCAATAAGTGATTCTTGGACCTGCTTGCGACGTTCACCAAATGAGTGCTTCATCATGGATTCGAGAGGAGTTTCGAGTTTAGCCAATTTGCAAAACAGATGCTCGAGAATAGTCATGGTGCATCGCGGTCTTGGAACATTCGTGCTTTTGGTAGCCTAAAATGCTGCCATAAAGGAGACAAGAGAGATAAATGTCGCGAACGAATTCCATCTCAGGAATCAGAAACCAAGAATCATGCTGCGAAATAAGGATTTTAATTAAAATCCAACCATATATTTGATGAATATAGATTATTTATTTATTTAGAGAATAATGCTATGACTAAGGCTCCATTTGGCAGAGCGTTTGCTGGGTCAAAAAATATTTTCTGACTCTTCAAAGATACTTTTGGATAGAATAAAAATTGGAAAGCTGTTTTACCAGAAAGTTGAAAATGTCCACTTAGGAGAAGCTCTAAAAAGAAGTTTTTTCGGAATAGTACTTTTAGCACGTGTCAGAAAGCTGTTCTAGATTTATAAAATTTTTCTTTTTATAAAAGCATTACTTCAAAAAATTCTGCTTGAAAAAACTTTACTTCTGAAAGATTTACTGTCAACAGCTTTGCTAAACAGAATGGATACACATGCAATTCAATATTAAAAAAATAATTTTCATGTAGAAAAATGATAGAAATCACGCACCCTATCTTTTTCTATGTATCGCACCAATCTATGGTTGGAAAATCAAACTCATAAACTGATATTGAATAGATGGGTGAATGGTGGCAACACTCTTTTCTACTATTTTTCTTTTTTCTTTTTCGCAAGTCTAATAACTTCAGTTCTTTTTTTTCCTCTCGAAGAGAATACCACTACAATTAAGCAGACCCATTAAACTGGGGAACATTCCAAATATCTATACCAGCTTTACTGCGACGGGAATATAGGGAGCACAATCTTCATAAGACTAGGCTCTTGCGTCATTAAAGCAAGGCCATTATTCTAAATTCCTGCCATGAAATGGACGTGATTCTCTATGGGCTTGTAAGGAATCTCTGCAACCTTGGGGCATGGCAGGCTATGAATTGGACAGTCCACTAAATGAAATTCTTGTAGTGATAATTATGCTCTCTTATTCATAGCCTCTTTGGGAGTAAATGGAACATATTCTTAAGAACACAGGAGCATAGCATATGGGATATGATACCTTCTTTTCCAAGGGCACACGAATCTTGAGGCTGCTTCCTGGAGCTTCCTGGAACCGACCTGCATCAAATTCTAATCCAACTAGCTGCCGGATTCGTGCATATATAGCAAGAATAAAGGGCGACAAATTCTTGTGAAAGTTTGTTTGGATATTCCTACAAGATTGGATTGAAAATTTTATAGAAATTGGATTTAGCATATCCAGCACATATCTTCTAAACTATATTTAATATTATAGAATATGAGATATGACCCAGCTTATGTCAATTGGATCTCTTTCAGTTCATTCATGCATGGAGGATGGAAAAAAAAAAAAAAAAATCTGATGAGGTCTTTTTTTTTTCTTCCTATAAGTTCGGGCCAGTCTACTCTAAAAAAATTCTTTTAAATACTGTGAATATAGGCCTAACCTTACGCTTGTGAATGTTGTTGGATCGTACTGGATTATTCAAACAGGCTCTTAGTATCACAAAAGTCCCTTGATGCTCGAAATTCTAGGGTCAACCTCTTGATGGAGATATTTTAGGAATCAACAAGCTGACCTACGTATTCTAAAAGTCAAGATCTGAAAGGTCCCAATGGATGCTTTCTCTTGGATCCTTGGCAGGGAACCAATGCTTAATGAAGAACTTTCAATATAATACAAGCTTGGCATATTATAATAGCAAAGGTGTTTAGCTAAGGGTAAGTCCGCTGCAAACATAAAATTACTTCACTTTGATTTGGAAATTATAGGTTTGAAATACAAAACAGCATCTCCACGTAGAAAGGTAAGGTTTCCTCGATAGTTGGAGGATTATCTTTTTCAAAAGAAATAATTTAAAAAAAGGGAATCTAGCTATGTGGAACCAAATCGTTCACAAGTCCCACTTTGACGGATGAAATGGACAATTAGATTCCGTAAGGGATGAACTGTCACTAAAATTTAAGTCCTTGTTTATTTAGAATTCTTTTCGGAGCTGCGTGGAACTAAGTGGTTCACAAAGTCCCAGTTTGACTGATGAAATGGGCGGTTAGATTCCGTAAGGGATGAACTATGTCATTAACAACTAAATCCATGTTTATTAAGCATTCTTTCCGAAGATCCTATGCAACCCCACCGTCACTATTAAAATAAAGAGCAAGAGTTTAAGCTCATAATTAATCGGTGAGATCCTTCACCCCCTAATTCCTCTCCAAATGGAAAAGTACAAGTTGTTAGTGGGTTTTAACAGCATTTGGTTTTATAAAGAACTCCCAGATACATTGGGTCATCATAAAAGCCAGCATTTTATTTTTAAAATTTTTTTGTTCTATCTCTTTTACTTGCTGACTTTAGGTACCACTCACATCCGTTGAGTTGTCGCTGTAAAATAATAATAATAATAATAATAATAATAATAATAATAATAATAATAATAATAATAATAATAATAATAAAAATTTCATCCAATGGCAACCCAGTAACTTCACTTGATAAATGGAGCACATAATTGTACTCCTCTCATGATACCACTCTGGGTGGTCAGGCGGGCGAAATATTCGAAGGTTCCATCAGATCTCTGGTCGTCTTTTTGGCAAAGCAAAAGCCCCTCCTTAGATTGGTCGCTGGAAGACACGCCGGTGCCGTGAAGGGACACGTGTCGAGTGATCAAACTCCAGCTAACGCCGTCTGATGGGTTCTCTGTCTTTTCAACCCTGGATCCAACTCTAACAAACCTCGAGGGCACAATTATTAAAGTGGGCTTTTAAATCATTAATCTCTTTTACTGGACGGTAACAGCTGGCCATCACGTGGGGTTAGAGGTTAATTATCCCCTCAAAGGCGGTTTAATCCCTTCTTAATGATATAAATTTTGGTGTCCTTTGCGGGGACGAAAGAGGGAACGCGTGCCCCTGCTTCTCCCACGTTCGGGGCAGGGGCGAAGCGGCCCGTGAACACGCGCCGAGCACGGGGGGCGCTAGATCCGATACCGGATAAAATAACTGGAATGCCCTCGAAGCGCATCTGATTTAAGTATTTAACACAGAGAACGTTAAAAAGGAAGCATAAAAAAAAAAAGAGCATATGAAATGCTTTCTCACTCATATTATTTACTTCCTTTTGATCTGGCAAATTGTACCTAAATTAAAGCCATATGAAATAATGTTGTTACCAAAAAAAAATATAAATAAATTATGCAAGAATAAATATTCGGAGATACGGTTCTTATTTAGAGGAAGAAATAATGTAATAGGGGAATGAAATATAGTAGGACAAATTACCGGTCATGATTCCATCTATTTATATTTGGACCATCTGACTCAAAGCAATTGGTGCGGACACCAGTGCCAGGTCAGCCAATCGCTACAGGATCCAGCCAGCTCAGCGGATCCCAGCCGATTCAGCCAGCCTGATTTTATTTTAGATTTGATCTATTTTAGTTGGATTTGTTTTATGTTGATTGGGTTTGTTTGCATATTGTCATTTGGATTTATTTGCATATTGTCATTTTAGGGCTTTCTTGGAATTGTTTTATTTGTAGGGGTGTTGTCCAATTCCTATCTACCTAAAAATATGCTAGACAGATCGATATTAAAATCGACAAACAAAGTTTAAATTAATTTTACTCTTACCTATTCTACTCGAAGAATAATGGTCGTAAGAGGTCGATCCACAGAGAAACGATTGGAGTTGCATAAAAATTAAAACGTTCACTCGGATTCGAAATCGATTCTTGAATAACAAAAAAAAAAATATTACTTCGAGGATGTTTGAATGATTCTCTGGGCTACCAGAGAATATTTTATATTTGAAATTAACTAAAAGACAAGTACTTAGATTTGAAAAGCATTTATATATTTAATTAATCAAAGAAGAGCTTTGGCATAAATTAAAATGGATAAAACTAAGAAGATTGAAGCGAACAAAAATTTCATAAAAGAAGATTTAATGTATTGCATAAAAAAAATTAAAATTGCAGCATAAATAAAATCTTAAAAGTAAAATTCTCTACCAAAATAAAACTCTCTAAAGTTAAAACTTAAAACAAAACACATTGCTCTCAATTAAAATTCAAACTAAAAACAACACATTGCTCTTCTATAAAATAAAATATAAAAACAAAAAAGAAAAAAACACAAAACTCCCCTTTCTTCTCGTCCCCTATTTTTTATTCTTTCTTTTCAAACCAAAACAGAGCATTTCTTTTTCTTTTCTTTCTCTCTTCTCTCCCAAACTGAACCCTCTTCCCCTGTTTCTTGGCCCAACCGACCTCTACCTCCGACCAGTCAAGAGCCGCCCCCCCTTTTCCTCTCCTCTCCTCCTCCTCTTTTATAGATCGCCCCCACTCCTTAAAGCCGGCAATGGATCCCCTGATGGAGGGGTAACGGACGCAGGTCTTGGGGGTTTTTGCCGGGACACGGAGTGGACGCGAGATGAGCTGGCCACGGGTTGCTTGGATGCGGAGACGGCTGGATCGTGGGAGGAAGGCGTGATCCGTGGAGCGCCGGATTGATTGCAGATGGTCGGATCAAGGGAGTTGTCTGCTGGGATTCCGGGAGGTTGACGTGCGGACGGAAGAAGATGAGATGGGAGGCTGAGATGAGTTGTGGAACGGCAGCTGCGGGATCGACGGAAGGAGAAACGGACGCTGGGATTTCCTTCTTTGGGTGCCAGATTGGAAGCAGGAATCCTTGGATGCATTACTCGCGGAAGCTTGATCCGCGGAAGCTGAATATGGACGGGAGAAGAGGAGCTGGCTGCGGGATCGACGGAATGGAGCTGGGAGGAGGGGCTGGCCGCTGGATCACTGGAGGAGCCGGGAGCATGATCGACGGGAGGAAGAAACTGGGAGAAGAAATGGATGCTGGGATCACGGCTTGAAATCGGAAGGGAGGAGACGCGGAAGAGGCAGACGGGCGCGGGATCCTTTCTTCTCCCTTGTTTCCGCACGGGATGAAGCTGGATCTGATCTAGAAGATGGACGGCCTTGATGCACTACGGGAGGAAAAAGAAGATGGCTGGATTGCGTTTGAAACGGGCACCGGAATGGAAGGCGATCGGGGACGTGGCATGGATGTGGTAGGGACGCAGTTGGGACGTGCTGAAGATGCGGGGACGGCGCTGGTAGCGACGCGGATGAACACCTGATGCGGAAGGCTGGCTGAGACATGCCGGCTGGTTGCTTGCATGGCACGAGGGAGCTGGCTCGGTGGGGACGCAGGCTGGACGTGGAGACGTGCTGGAAAGCTGGCTGGCATGCTGGGATGAGCTGAGCTCAAACCCAATGTTATTGGATCTCTTGGATTACTTGCACTCAAACACAAATACAATGTTAATTAGTTAATTTTATCATTAATGATTAGTTATAATACTAATTAAGATGGTACGATGATTGCACTTTTGTGCTTTCATCACACCCCCTAACTAGCTTATTGCTAGTCTCTAGCAATTTAGTGCGAAAATGATAAAATGAGAGTGCAAAAGTTTTATTTTTATTTTTAGTATTAATTATATATATAAACTAAAATAAATACTCACTTTCGTAGAGCATTATGATTGCACTTAGCACGTGCAACAAGCTTTTAAACCCCTAGGTTGCCCTAGTGGACGAGTGTTGCCTCGTAAGAGTTTGCAGTGAAGTTACCCACAAACTTCAATCTCAAAATAAAATTTGTTTTATGAAATGAAAGTCTAATTTCAAGTACATAAATGATAAGAATTTCAAAAACACACAAGGTTTTAATTACTAAGTAGCCCAAATTCTAGGTTAGTATGCAATTTAAGTTGAAGTCATTAAGTTTTCCTTTAGGAAGTTGTAAGACTTATTTATACTTGAGTGCTCAGTGAAGTCTAAACCATGCACAAGCTAAGATTTTGGATCTCCAAAATATCGCTAATGCTAGTAGTTTCTAAGAATTGGTCGGACAAGACCTATTTGCTGATTCAAAATCATCTTATCTATAGAATTTCGAGAGCTGTGGATATTTACTTTAATACCTCATGAGCTTTATCTGTAATATTCCAATTTACTCGAATTTTTGCAACGACGGCTTTCACACTATTGTCTTTCTTAAGGTCAATATACATAATTTTTTTTTCAAGAAACATGATAATGTATATATTGTGCACTTTTACTCCTGTGATGATTCCTCCATGCAGCGAGCAATTAGTCGACAATTCTCACACCAGTTGATATGAGGTATCGGGCATCAAGACTCCTCTACGGACCTATGCTCGGATTCCTCATCACAAGCCCGCTGACCTTTGACAATAGGTAGCCCTTTTCGATGTACCTGACTAATTCACCATTTTATTTTTTTTATTTTTTATTATTTTTTTTGTGAATCAGAAAAAGATCGATGGTTCATCAGGATTCGAGGTTGCTACCATATTCTCAACACAATGTCGAACCTATACCTTAGAAATGCAGGTCAGATGTGTTGTGAAATTCAAAGCACTAATTAGCTTACAGCTCACTAAAAGAAACTTAATAAAAAGAACTTACTTTGCACTACTTACAACTAGTCATTACGCTCTTAGATTTTATATACCTTGTGTGTTGTACAGAAATAATTTTTTTTATTTTGATTTTTTTTATTTTAAATGCTTTAAAACACCCCCAAATCTAAATCTAACATTATCCTCAATGTTAAAGAAAATTTAAAGCAGTAATAGAACAGAGGAGAAGTTACCTGATATGGATAGATAAATTGACAATTAGGGCAAAAATTTTCGAACATGCATGTTAGTAATTTATTAAAATTTTTTTATTATATATTTTTTATTATTATTTTTTATTTTTTATTTTTTTATAATATTTATATGTTGGGTTATCTCCCAAGAGTGCTAAGTTTTATGTCTTCAGCCAAACAAAATGTAGATTCATTTTTTTTTCAACCATTATCTAAGAATAGTTTTAGAAGAGTCTGAGGAAGGACAGTCGGCTGATGACGATCTATGCTCATAAGAGGAATAGAATTAGGGAGCGCATGCTCGACCCCTTCCTCGGAATGGGCAAGGTAAGCCTCTAAAGGATCCTTACTATAAGTTTGTAAGAAAGTCTCTTGAACCAGACTTTCAATCATGTCAACTTTATTGATTTCTTTATCGTTTGGTGGTTGTTTACTTATGTTGAAGACATTAAGCTCGACATTCATGTTGCCAAAAGGTAACTTCAGCATGCCATTTCGACAATTTATCATAGCATTTGCTGTGGCTAAGAAAGGTCTACCTAAAATTATAGGTGTGTGACTGTCTAGATGTATTACAGGTTCGGTCTCAAGGATAACGAAGTCCACAGGATAGTAAAACTCGTTTACCTTCACTATTACATCCTCTACAATTTTCTTGGGATACTTCACCATCCTATCTGCTAAGGAAAGGATAATATTTGTGAGCTTTAAGTCCCCCAATCCTAACTTTTGGTACACAGTAGGGAAGTAGGTTCACACTGGCTCCTAAATCTATTAGGGCTCTCTGGATGATCGTCTCTCCTATTTTTATTTCAATGGTGGGGCAACCAGGATCTTTGAATTTCGGGGCAATCTGTTGTTGAATGAGAGATGAGGCTTGTGCAGCCATAACAGCTTGCCTAGGAATGCTGGTTTTTCTTTTGACCGTGGTGAGATCATTCAAGAATTTTGTATAGGAGGGAATTTGTCTTATGGCATCGAGAAAAGGTATATTTATTTGAACAGTTTTAAAGACTTCCATTATTTCATCAAAGTTAGATTGTTTCTTGGAGTCCTGAAGTCTACTGGGAAAGGGAATCTTTGGTTTGTATATTTCTATAGGTTCTTCCTTTTTGTCCTGTTCTTGACCCCTCTTTTGAATAGGGTTCTTATTTGATTCATTCTTATTTTTTTTTACGTGTTCAGGAAGTTAGATTTTATTGTCCACTTGCTTGCCAGATCTTAAAGTGGCAATTGCCTGGACTTTATATGTCGGATTTCCATTAGAATCGATTTGATACTGACCTCTCTGACCTTGATTTTGTTGTCTACTAGGGTTAGGCACTAGTTGATTAGGGTAGTTCATCTTTCTTCCTATCCCCTAGAGAGTTTACTATTTGGCATAGACTAACCTCAAGTTTTGCAATTGCTTGCATATGGAATTGGTTAGTCTGGGCTTGGGCTGTATTAGTCTGTTATTGTTGCTTGATAAAATCTTGTTGTTGTTTCATCATATTAGCCATCATGGTTTCTAATGGTGAAGGTTGCTGTGGGATAGGGGTATTATAAGAAGGTACAGATGGAACCAAAGGTTGGTTCATTTGTGATGGATCTATCCTGGAAAAGTTGTTCTGAAAACCTGATAGACCACCTTGATGCTGAATAGGTTCATTTTGCTTGTATGAGAAATTTGAGTGGAACCTATTATCAGGATAGTAAACTGGGCTGAACGAGTTGGGAGTGGGCTTCTTAAAGGCACTATATGAATTTAGAGCATTTGCTTGCTCGACCTTTATGGTGGACAGATTAGGGCAGCATTCCACTAGATGTTATGGACTGTTACACAAGACACATAAACTATGTGACTCGTGATCCACTTTCATGATGGGATTTAACTCCTTATATGAACTTGAACTAGTGGAAACAATGAAAGCATCAAACTTTTTACTTAAGTTATTCATTTCAGTCACCAGATTGGACATGATATTTTTGAGATCTGGGTCTGCTTTTATTTCATAATTATCTGGTTTTCTAGACCCGAACTCACATTTATTTACTTCTTCACCATAGCTACTCCAATTTTGGGCGTTCTTGGCTAAGTCAACAAGAAATTCATAGGCTTGATCTGGGGTTTGGTACATGAACCTACCCTTGTGCATTGATTCAATCATGTTCCTATGTGCTGGAGGTAATCCTTTGTAAAAGAAATGTACTAGATCAGCCTTGTCAAGCCCATGGTGTGGGCACTTAACCAAAAGATCATGGAATCTTTCCCAAAGTTGGGAAAATTCCTTCTCAGATTTTTCTTTAAAAGTTCTGATGGCATCCTTAATTTTTTCAATTTTTACCATGGGATGGAACTTAGCCATGAACTTCCTAGACAGTTGTTCCCATGATGTGATGAAATTAGAAGCAAAAGAATACAACCATGTAGCGGCACGATCCTCTAAAGTCATGGGAAACAACCTTAATTTAATACCCTCTTCATCCAAGTTTTGATTTCTAAACGTTTGACAGATTGTCAAAAATTTGTTTAGATGAATATACGGTTGTTCACTCTCAAACCCATAAAATTTGGGTAACATGTTTATTGTTGCAGCCCGAATCTCGAATTGGGCTGCATTATTAATTAGTAATACTATGCAAGTAGGGGGACTAGTAGATGCGGGTGCGAACAAGTCATTCAAAGTTTTAATATGTTCACCCATTGTAGAGATTGACGGTTGGTTTACAGTTCGCAGGTTGTGATGAAAAGTTCTGTCAATCTCAGGATCAAATGGGGTTAACTTTTCCCTTAATGACCTTCTACCATGCATACATATCAACAATTCATTAGATTTGACTCCTAAAATGAACGAAATCCTAAGAGAAAAGAAGAAGGGCTAGACCAAGATGACCACAATTAACACCACACAACGGATTGGCTTTTTAATCTTGAGATTAAAGAAGGTTTAGTAGCTTTTAATCTAGTTACACAAAGATTAATCAGGTTAAAAAGTTTCTAAAATTCTCTCCTAGATTAGACAGCTCCTAATCTCCCTTTCAGATTAAGCTTGAGCTTACCAGTTAAGCGATCCAGTAACCAGTGACCAGAAAAGTCCCGGGGTGTGTGGTGGTGCCAGAAGGGATACACCGATACCACAATACACATAACAGTTCTCACTATTGTAAAACTTTCCTAGACATCACCAATTACTAAATTCTCACTGGAGTGGCTTCCAGCCGCTTCTTTCCAAGAGCCTAATTGAGCTCGAAAATCCTAAGGCCAACGTCTAATTGATTTTAATTTAATTTGGCTTAGGATATGTATGCAAGGTGGTGATTTTTGGGCTAAGGACAGGTAATGACTTTCCGACCTTATCTTTTTAATGGGTTTTGCCCTTAAATTATTTTATGCAAATGCTTAATACTAAATGCAGCAAATATTCAATATTTTTTTTAAAGTTTATGGAATATCATTAGGCTGTAATGATTAAATGAGCAAGCAATTTTTTTTTATATTTATTTTTTTATTTATTTAATTTTATATTTTTTTAATTTTTTATATAGGAATAACTTGAATGTAAATTAAAAACTAATCCTTATGTGTCAGTCAATCTCCGAATGCCTGTTGAATAAGCTCTAGAGATTACTCCGTGAGGAGCCCCAATAGAGGTATGATAACCTCGGAGGATTGCAGTCCATCAATTATTAGCATTTTTTTTTAAATTTCAAATTTCAAATTTTAGAATTCAAATTTTGAATTTAAATTTTTAAATTTTAGAATTTTGGAATTTTTTTAAATTTTTTATTTTTTTTAATTTTAATTTTTTTTATTTTAAATTCTGAATTTCAAATTTCAGAATTTAATAACTACGAAATTATTAACTAAAAATAATCAAAACAAGAGAAATTAATAGAAATAAAAAAAACTTACTATCAGAGTGCGTTCACTCCGGGCATCCAAAATTCGATTTGATCTTCGTGATCGTTCTTACTTCTCGATTTGCCTCCCCGGCAACGGCGCCAAAATTTTGTTGTCCAATTTCTATCTACCTAAAAATATGCTAGACAAATCGTTGTTAGAACCGACAAATAAAGTTTAAATTAATTTTACTCTTACCTCTTCTACTCGAAGAATAGTGGTCGTAAGAGGCCGATCCACAGGAAGGCGATTGGAGTTGCATAAAAATTAAAACGTTCACTCGGATTCGAAATCGATTCTTGAATAACAAAAGAAAAATATTACTTCGAGGATGTTTGAATGATTCTCTGGGCTACTAGAGAATGTTTTCTACTTGAAATTAACTAAAAGACAAGTACTTAGATTCGAAAAGCATTTATATATTTAATTAATCAAAGAAGAGCTTTGGCATAAATTAAAATGGATGAAAGTAAGAAGATTGAAGCGAACATAAATTGCATAAAAGAAGATTTAATGTATTGCATAAAAAAAATTAAAATTGTAGTATAAATAAAATCTTAAAAGTAAAACTCTCCACCAAAATAAAACTCTCTAAAGTTAAAACTTAAAACAAAACACATTGCTCTCAATTAAAATTCAAACTAAAAACAACACATTGCTCTTCTATAAAATAAAACATAAAAACAAAAAAGAAAAAAAAACACAAAACTCCCCTTTCTTCTCCTCCCCTATTTTTTATTCTTTCTTTTCAAATCAAAATAGAGCATTTCTTTTTTTTTTCTTTCTCTCTTCTCTCCCAAACCGAACCCTCTTTCCCTGTTTCTTGGCCCAACCGACCTCCACCTCCGACCAGCCAAGAGCCGCCCCCCCTTTCCCTCTCCTCTCCTCCTCTTTTATAGATTGCCCCCACTCCTTGAAGCCGGCAATGGATCCCCTGATGGAGGGGTAACAGACGCAGGTCTTGGGGGTTTTTGCCGGGACCCGGAGCGGACGCGGGATGAGTTGGCCACAGAATTGCTTGGATGCGGAGACGGCTGGATCGTGGGAGGAAGGCGTGATCCATGGAGCGCCGGATTGATTGCAGATGGTCGGATCAAGGGAGTTGTCTGCTGGGATTCCGGGAGGTTAATGTGCGGACGGAAGAAGATGAGATGGGAGGCTGAGATGAGTTGTGGAACGGGTGTTGCGGGATCGACGGAAGGAGAAACGGACGCTGGGATTTCCTTCTTTGGGTGCTGGATTGGAAGCAGGAATCCTTGGATGCATTACTCGCAGAAGCTTGATCCGTGGAAGTTGAATACGGACGGGAGAAGAGGAGCTGGCCGCGGGATCGACGGAATGGAGCTGGGAGGAGGGGCTGGCTGCGGGATCACTGGAGGAGCCGAGAGCGTGATCGACGGGAGGAAGAAGCTGGGAGAAGAAACGGATGCTGGGATCACGGCTTGAAATCGGAAGGGAGGAGATGCGGAAGAGGCGGACGGGCGCGAGATCCTTTCTTCTCCCCTGTTTCCGCACGGGATGAAGCTGGATCTGATCTGGAAGATGGGCGGTCGTGATGCACTGCGGGAGGAAGAAGAAGATGGTTGGATTGCGTTCGAAACGGGCATCGAAATGGAAGGCAATCGGGGACGTGGCATGGACGTGGTAGGGACGCGGTTGGGACGCGCTGAAGACGCGGGGACGGCGCTGGCAGCGACGTCGACGAACGCTTGATGCGGAAGGCTGGTTGAGAAGTGCCGGCTGGTTGCTTGCATGGCACGGGAGAGCTGGCTTGGTGGGGACGCAGGCTGGACGTGGAGACGTGCTGGAAAGCTGGCTGGCATGCTGGGATGAGCTAAGCTCAAACCCAATGTTATTGGGTCTCTTGGATTACTTGCACTCAAACACAAATACAACGTTAATTAGTTAATTTTATCATTAATGATTAGCTATAATACTAATTAAGATGGTACGATAATTGCACTTTTGTGCTCTCATCAAGGGGTTTATTTGTTATTTTGTGACCCCTATATATATGGGTCCATCCTTATGTTTAGGATTTTTGATGAATGATGAATGAAAATTAGCCTCCTTGTCTTCTTCTTCCCACTCCTCTTCTCCTCCTCTTCTTCTTCCTCCTCTTCTTCTTCCCCCTTCTCCTTTCTGTAGTTGTCCTACATCAGTTTTGGTATCAGAGCAGGCTGGCTTTGCCCTTGCTGCCAAGGCCACGATCCAGTTCTTTTCCCTTCTCTCTCTCGGTTTTCAACCAAAAAAAAAGGGAAAAAAAGGAAGGGCAAAAGCTCTTTCCTCAGATCATCCCACCTGCAGCCGTCCTCATCCCGCTCACCTCCACCACGTTCACGGCCACCACTTCCACCCTTCACCCCCGGAAGCCGCCTTCAGCCGCCACCGTGACCAGCCGCTGCCCCTCACTGCAGGCTCCGGAGCCCGCCCCGCAGCCGTAGAGGATCCCGCCAGCCACTGTGCCCTGTGATGCGCCACCGAAAGCCGCCGTCTGCCGGGGCCATGACCGCCGTTCGCCACAGCATCGGAGCTCCGCCCACGCCACCAGTCGCCTCCACCTCGCAATGCCGTCGGTTCGCCACCACAGACTGCCGTATGCCCATGGAAGCCGCCGCCCTTGAGTTCCCCATGTCTGACCGGCTTCTAGCCACCGCCACAGGACACAGACCTGCAGCCATGACCGCCGCCCTACATTCCGGAGCGCCGTTCACCCCCAGAGACCACCGAAGCCGTGAAACCTGGAGCGCCCTCCCGAACCCGTTGGGAGGTTGAAGAAAAGATTAACGGGTAAGTCACAAAACCCGTTAACCCGAATCCGGTAGCCCGGATCCATAAAGAGCTACGCTCGTGACTTGCACGTGATGGACCCTTAATGGGTTTTCGGAGCGGGTCACGCCCGATAACCCGGATCCTAATGGGTCTGAGTTAAAAAAAAAAGGAAGAAAAGAAAGAAAAAAAAGAAAAAGAAAAAAAAGAAAGAAAGACAAAAATAAAAGGAAAAAAAAGAAAAGAAAAAAGAAAGACAAAAAAAAACCTACCTCTGTTCATCTTCTCCAACCGCACGCTGCGCGCGCCGCCCTCGTAGCGCTGCTCCGCCCGTGCCGCCGCCGTCTTCGCTGCTTCGCCGTTACCATTCTCGCCTCCGCCGCCATGCACTCATTGTCGCCGCCTCACGCTCTTGCCTGCTTCCCCTCCGCCCGCAGCGCTGCCTTGTCTCCCCGCCACCACGCTCCGCCCCTTCCTCTTCCTCCTTCGTCGCTGCTCGCCACTTCCATCTCCTCTGCTGCCACTGAGTCCGATCGCCCCGTCGCCTCACCCCGCCGCCGCCGCCTTCTCTTTGCCCGCTTCTTCATCTATCCCGACCACTCCTCACGGCACCTTACCCATCGCCAAGCTCCCTCCCTCTTTGATTTCATCAAGGGTTTCAACAGTGAACCCTCTCCAGACTCATCTGGCTCATTCCCCCCATCTTCCCTCTCTTTCTTGTTGGGCCCGAAGACCCATTAGGCCCTTCCGGCCCCACCACAGGCTGCTCTTCTTTAATTTTGGGCTCGGCAGGCTCATTTTCACAACGGGCTTGACGAGTTGCTACGCACAGATCCAATTGGAGCCTTTTGACGAGTCTACTTGCTACGCCGCACTTTTGGTCGTCGTCCCAACCTAGGTCAGGTTTCTTCTCTTACTAAAAATTTTATTTGTTTGTCTAAATTTAGCATCGATATATTCTCGTGTGCTCTATTGATTTAACTTACTGTGAATTTCACACATACTCCCAGACAACCTGAGAAACCCTTGTAATGGCCTATCTTTGTTATTAATTGTAGGGCTACCTAATCTTTGGGAGTTCTTTGAGGCTCTGTGCAGGCCTGCAACACACTGAAAACTAGTACTATTTGACTGCAACGACTTGCCTAGACTTATTATGTAATTCTAAGCTGACTTCAATTGCTAGTGTTAGCTACCGATTATATTGAGCACATACTTTGCAATTTGGAATTACTTTTATGCATTAGGTCTACTTAAGAATCTCTATAATTAGTGGGATTATACATATCTTCATTTATTTTATGCATCTACATAGTGGTCGTGTGGCATCTCATTCTGAGTTCCAATTAGACATGGATTCCAAAATCGAAGCTCTATTAAAAGCTATCCAAGACACTAATGCTCAAGTCCAAAACACTAATGCTCAAGTCCAAAACACCAATGCCCAAGTCCAAGCCAACAAGGCCCAAATTCATGACCTAACCACAATGTCCACCCAGGTTAATGCCCGATTTGATTCAATTGAGGCTTCACTTCAGAGGGTTATTGAACCCAAGAAAGCTAGTACTTCCCATTTACTGGGTCTTGAAGAGGACGACACCCTAAAACAAATCCTAGAACAACAAAGCTCTGTTCGGCAGGACAATTTTGATAATAGGTATGTTCCAGGTCACCATCATGCCTACCCTCGCCCTAGAAGACCTGGTCCCTTTCCTAATATTGATAGAGGTTATCGACATAACGTAGAACCCATAGAACCTCGTGACCCTGATGAAGATGTAATGAGGGGCATTAGGGTTGAAGCCCCCACTTTTGACGGTCGTCGTGATCCGAAAGTCTTCTCAGATTGGTTACACGAAATGGATCATTTCTTTGAGTGGTACAATTTGTTTGACAACAAGAAGGTCCGGTTTGCTAGAATGAAGCTTATTGGTCGAGCTAAGCTTTTCTGGCAAAACACTGAACAGATGTTAGTTAGGAGATATCAATATGTAATAACTGATTGGGTAGAGGTGAAAGAGAGACTTAAAGAAAAATACCTACCCCATAACTACCAATACGATCTCCTTAATCGAGGGAACACTAAATCCATATATGTAAGGCGCCCTGACACACGGAGCACTTCCACGGGCCCTAATTCCTCAGGTCCCAAGCCTTCTGTAGGATCCACTACTCCTAGGCCCCCTCCTACTGCCCATGTCCCAAGCCGAGATACTAACGACAAGAAAATTCTTGATGAGCCTCCCAAAACACATTCCAAAATTCGGTGTTACAAATGCCAAGATTTTGGTCACGTTGTCTCCCAATGTGCTAACAAATTTTTCGTTATTGCTCAGCAAGAGCAGGAAGGTGACACAGATAACTTAGAGGAGCAAATATATGAACCAAACTTTGATGACATTCAGGATATTGAGAAAGAGTGTGATGACAAACCTGAAATCCTAGGATGCACCCACACTACACCTAGCTCGCTTGCACAGTCAAATAGCGAGTCTGACCAGTCCACCATGAGTTTAGTTAGATATGTCCTCGCACAACCCATCGAAATTGATGTTAGGATTTCTGAGCTTGCATATGTATTTACACAACACATTCATAAGTTGTATTAGAAATTCCATAAGGGCATTCATACATGTACTGCTCAATATAAGATGCAAACTGATTTTCATGCTAAAGAATTTCAAACTTGGGGTTACGTAATGATCCGTCTTAAGAAATTGCAGTCTCTTAGTATTGGACCATTCAGGGTGTTGCACAAGGATGGCACTGACGCCTATGCCATTGACTTTCCATTCGATTTTGGTCATAGCCTTACTCTTAATATTAAAGATTTGGTTGCAATCCCTGTTGACTCTTTTTTTGCACACTCTCCTGCGCCCGATGTTTATCCTATTATTGATTCCATGCCATTTTCGTTTCCTTTTCTTCTCCATCGAGCAAAAAAAGAGTATATTGATTCTATTTTAGCTGAGCAAATAGTTTTTGACAGTGATGGAGGCATCCACCATTTTCTGATTCGTTGGTGTGGACGACCAAAGTTCGGTTACACTTGGATCCAGCATGAGGAGAGACCGCCGATTGACCCGGGCTTGTCGGAGTATTACCGGAGCTTTACCGAGCCGCTTTCGTCGAGGTCGACTTCTTTCCATCCGAGAAAAGTTGGTGCAGACACCAATGCCAGGTCAGCCAGTCGCCATAGGATCCCGCCAGGTCAGCGGGTTCCAGCCAATTCAGCCAGCTTGATTTTATTTTAGATTGATTTATTTTAGATTGATTTATTTTAGTTGGATTAATTTTATGTTGATTGAGTTTGTTTGCATATTGTCATTTGAGTTTATTTGCATATTGTTATTTTAGGGCCTTTTTGAAATTGTTTTATTTGTAGGGGTTTATTTGTTATTTTGTGACCCTATATATATGGGTCCATCCTCATGTTTAGGGTTTTTGATGCATGATGAATGAAAATTAGCCTCCTTGTCTTCTTCTTCCCCCTCCTCTTCTCCTCCTCTTCTTCTTCCCCCTCTTCTTCTTCCCCCTTCCTTCTTTCTGCAGTTGTTCTGCATCAACTTATGAAAATTAGCCTCCTTGTTTTCTTCTTCCCCCTCCTCTTCTTCTTCTTCCCCCTCTTCTTCTTCCCCTTTCCTTCTCCTTTCTGCAGTTGTCCTGCATCAGCGATGCATGAATCGCAAAAACCACCACATAGTATTGTAGTATGTTTTTGGACTTTGAGTTCGTGACCGGTGGTATTGGAGCCAAATCCAATGTATTTCACGGTCTTATCAATTATATGAACCATAAAAGGCTATAATTGCATGAATATGAGTTTGGTTGGATATAAAATAGGTTAAAAATCTGTTATTTTAAATTTAATTTTTTTATTAAAAAGATTAGAAATTCAAATCTAAATCTGATCATTTCATTAAATAAATAATCTAACTCGATCTAATAGATCGTTGAATCAAGTGAAACGGGTTAAATAGGTTAAACATTCCACCTCGGTTTGGATCCTTATCTTGAATAAGAGCTAATGCACAATGACAATATCACATGATTGAACGAGAGAATTATTGTAATCCTGCACTAGTAATAAGGAGGCACCACATAAATCTGTAAATCTAGAGCGGTTGTCCACTTAATACTTTAAGCTTTTTGGATTGTAAGTTCATAATAGATGGACATGTTATGAAACCGGTATCTTAACTACATAATAGAGTATGATTGAAATCATACATTGATTTGTTTATGATATGGCCATGCAACAAATCATGTTGTTATATAGCTTCTGCTATCCCTATGCAGTAATTGTCAACTAAGGATATGCTGACTCTTATTAACAATGCATGTAATCGTGAAAAAGAATAATAAAGTTTTTTTTTTTTTGGTACAACGGTTGCTCATGCTACTTTGGCGTAGATGCAACCCGTAGAATCAAGCAAAAGATAATGACTCAACACTGGGGGAACAACCCCTTGGTCTGTCTAGAGGACCTCTTATGAATGCTGGGCAGCATAGGTGGCGATCCAATCGGTGGCCCTGTTCGCCTTCAGGTACACTAGCACAGCCCGAAAAGCGTTGCAGTCCTCCACCATCCGTCGAAGATCACAAAGCAAGAGGTTGCCATCTGCCCTCCTTTCCTTCTCCTGAATCCAATCGATCACCATCGCGAAATCTCCCTCGAGAAGCATGCACTCCGCCCTCAGCACCCCCTCACATAGGAGATGCCTTTTCAGGCCGTCCTGAGCTCCGCCCCAGCTGCTGACAAGTTGACGGTGCTCCGTCCCTCGGCAGCTATCAACCTAGTTTTATGGCTCCTGATCATGAAACCAATACCTGCACTGCCTCCATCACTAGATGCACTACCATTGAAGTTCACTTTGAGATTGCCTGGGGGTGGGAGCTCCCAAGAGACAAGGGTTGTCGTAGGTGCTGTGGTAGAATAAGGGGCATTTTAGATGTCCCTGGCCAGCCCAGAGAGAATTGATGTGGTAGCTCTGGTGATCTCTGCTACTTGAAGGAGAGCTTGCTCCACAATACACCTTGGAGACGTCTAGTCCTTGGGCTACGCATGGCCACCCTCATCTGTCGTAGGAATTCATCAACCGAATGGAACGCCGGAGCTGATGGACTTGGGACTCGCCTCCATATCTGTGCAGCTCGTGGGCAACCAAACAAGGCGTGACTAATGGACTCCTCCGTGTTAGGGCACCTGTCACAGCTCGGAGTAATCTTGACACCCCTCTCTGCCAACACACTCCTGATCGGTAAGCATCCCTAAGCAACCTTCCAGAAGAACAAGGCCACCCGAGGATGAAGACACATCTGCCAGATCCATCTGCTCTCCATTTGCCGAGTAGCTCCCCCTTCTATCACCTCCTGTAAGTCCGTAGCCCGCACCTTGGGCATGCCTGTGGAAGCCCAAACCAGTCTATCCGATGTCTCCCCCCGCGGGACCGGGATAGCCAGAATCCTGTCAGCCAACTCCTTCTTGAAGGCATCTATGATCAATGCTCCGTCCCATCGACTCTCCCCCTGGACCAACATATCACTAACCCTGCAACCCTCCAATCTCGCTGCATCAACCAAGGTCGACACTGTACTCAGCGGGTGCTCGGATACCCAGCTGTCATCCAAGACATCAATAGATTGACTATCCCCAATGGCCCATCTGATCGCCGGATACACCCACGGAGCAAGTGAACATATCTCCCTCTAAATGAAGGAGCACCTCCACCCTGCTTGAAAGTCTGCCGCCACCGTGCAAGCCCCATATTTGGCCCTCAATAGTGTACTCTACAGGCTCTCAGGGTCCAAGATATTTTTGGCACATGTCTCGCCGCCAGCACCCCCCGCCGCGCCACTAAGGAATAGATTCCCAAGCCACCTTGCCTAATTGGCTGGCAGACCATCTCCTATGCCATCAAATGAACACCCCCTCTACCCTCCTGTCTCCCCTAAATGAAATCCCCGAAGAGCCTCTCCAAGACCTCAAAAATGTCACCGACACCACAGTGTTTGACATCAAGTAAACCGGAATCAAGCTGAGGACTGACCACACTAGGACACTCTGCCCATCCTAGAAAGTGTGCCTATCTGCCACCTCTCTAGTCTCTGTATGATGTTAAGCTCCATATCAACACAGTTGCTACATTGAAGTCGGCGACCAATGATAGGAACCCCCAAATACCACAAGGCCCCCTCCTGCTCTCCAACTCCAAGTATCTCCTTGATGGACGCCTTCACCCGCAACTTGATCTTCGGGCTGAAGTTGACCGCAGACTTAGATTGACTCGCTGACCGGAAGCAGTACAATAATCCTCAAGAATCCTCCATATAACCTTAGCTGTCTGCCTCGTAGCCCATGCCAGGAGCAGACAATCATCTGCAAAAAGGAGGTCCGATATCTGGACAGCTGCCGGCACCGGCCTGTATGCCTGCACAACCTGGGACTCCACAGCCCACCAGAGGGCTCTAGACAATGCATCCAAGCCCAAGATGAAGAGCAATGGGGATAGTGGGCACCCTTGCCTCAGCCCGATAGAAGATTTGAAGAAGTGTATCGGTGAGCCATTCACTAGAATGGCAAAGGATGGAGACCTGACACAACCCATATCATGAAAGCCAAAGCTCTCCAGCGAATATTGTAAGAAATCCTAACACATCCTGCCATAATCCCTTTTCATGGCAGCTTAATCGCCATGAGGCTCCTTCAACACGAGGCACTCTGAAGATCATGCATAAACTCTCGGGTGATGAGGACGTTGTCGAAAATGCTCCGCCCTCCCACAAAGGCTTCTTGCTTTGGGCTAATAAGCCTCGACAAGATACTCCTCAGTCTGGCCCCCAGTACCTTCACCATAGCCTTGTACAAGGTGGTGCACAGGTTGATTGGGCGATAATGGCTCGACTTCGCAACATTCTGTCTTTTTGAAAGGAGGGTGATGAAGGTCCTTTTTCAGTCTGCAGATATCACAGATGTATTAAAGTACTGCTGAATGGCCTCAACCACATTCTGTCTAATCATGGGTCAGCATCTCCTGAAGAAGATCGGAGGAAAACCATCTAGGCCAGGGGCTTTGTCCTCAGTGAGGGACCAAAATGCCTCCTAGATCTCCTCGACAGACATTGGTCTAATCAGTGCTGCATTCTCCTCCGTCGAGATCTATGTCACTGGGGCTGCATGACCGACGGATCTCCACTCTCCGTCTGCACTGTCCATATGGTATGGAAGAATTGCTCAAATACTCGCCTAATAATATTCGGATCCTCTGTGATATGCCCATCATCGCCCCTGACAGATCTGATCCTATTCCTCTACCACCTAATAACTGTTGACTAATGAAAGAACTTAGTGTTTTGGTCCCCCTCTCTGATCCACTGGATTTTAGACTTCTATCTCCACAAGATCTCCTCCTACCGAAGAAGTGAGTCATGCAAGGATAACTAGTCTCTAAGTTCCCCCAACTCCAGGTCGGTCAACCCCCCCTTCTACTCCTCCTGGGTCTGCAGCGCGGCGATAGTGGCTTCAGGCCTCGAGACTCACGAGTGTAGTTTATGAGGTACAACACTAATCCTTTTTTGGGGCGCTAATCCCCCATCGCTACTACAATGAATGCCCAATTTATCTAGTCACTTTGTGTGCAAGAGTTTAGGATGGAGTCAGAAACAAGGATTAATTTTTTCATGCTGACCCAATGGAATGGAGCTAAAGAAAAGGCTTGGCTTTGGCCAAACAGAACTAGGCTTTCCCACACACAGCAACTTTTTAAGTTTCCTTGTACATGGTCTTATAGTTGTGCATATAATAATACTTCTTTATGTGGCATTAGAAATGTGCATTTTTATTGGCGAAACAGCCTCTTCTTGTTAAAATCACCACTTGTCCTAAAAGCTTAAGCTGATAGGATAAGTGGTAATTTTAACATGGTATTAGAGCAGAGATTCTAAGTTCGAATTTTATCTCCGTACTTTTTAACCTTATTATTAAAAAAAATTCACATGTTGGGCTTTTAATCCTTTCTTTGTGCCCTTTTCCATTGATGCACTGCTCTCTTTTGCAGGCCTTTGTTGATGGCTGCCATGTCATTTGACCAGGGATAGCTGCTTGTGGAGGACACGTGCGATCCACGTGAACACTGAGAAATTTGGTTAACAAAAAGGATGGCATGCATACAGTAAATCTGCATGCTACATGATGCCATTTCCTTCCTCTCTTTTCTTTCTAGTTTCTCAATGAAGAATTTCTTCGAGATGCAACTCAAGCTCGATGGATATTTAGATACTTTGCTTGCATAGCGGATGAAATGCAATAATAAATTTAGGAATCTTGTTGAGTGCATGATGTTGGTAAATTGTCTAACATGGAGAGCGACCATAAGAAGTGATGCAAATTTTGGTAGTATCCTTTGTATCACAGTCGGACTTGTAATATGTAGCAAGTTAATTTTCATTGTATATGCAATGGGTCGAAACTATAATCTTTTGTGTTATAGTTTTCAATGTTTTTGATTAGTCTTATTTCTTCTTAGGCAAAAATTTATTTTCTAAAGTTATTTGTAAGTCCTTAATGATTTTTTTTATCAAGTAAATCTAATCTTGACATAAAAAGCGTAAAAATTTTAAAGGAGAATTTTCTTAAAACTTCACCAATTAATCTAGTAGATAGTTTTGGAATCAATCATGATAGAATTCTAGAATTAAACATGAAAACAGATGTGTTAATCGTATGTCTGTAGTATGATTTAAAAATATTCAACATAAAGTATATATGACCGATTAATATCGTGACAGTTAGGCCTATTAACGAGCCGAGCCGAGTTTTACAGAATCTCGGGCTCAGGCTTGGTACCGAGCTCTGTATTGGGCTCAAGCTCGGGCTTGCTTGGCATAGCAAAGGCTCGGGCTTGAGCTCATAAAGCTCGTTTCAATTACGAGCTCAAGTCCGAGCCCGAGCCCGAGCTCGACGATGGGGATGGGGCGAGCAGGGGAGAGGGTGGAGGGGTCGACGAGGTGGAGGAGGGAGAGACGGGGGCAGGCGATGGCGAGCGCGAGGAAGGAGGCGTCAACGACGAACTTGAAGTAGCGGGGGTTGAAGATGCAGGGGGCAAGGAGGTGGCGGAAGTTGAGGCAGGCAGCAGTGATGGTGGCGAGCTCGGAGACATGGAAGCCCTCGGTGGAGGAGGCGGAAAAGAGGTCGAGGCAAGCGGTGGTGGTGGGGTGGGCCTGGAGGGCCGGGGGGATGTCCTCGGTCCAACAGTAAAAGTGGGAGAGGTCGAGGGAGGGGTAGGCGGCAAGGAGCGAGGCGAGGTCGGCGCCCAGCGGGTGCTGGGGCCAATGGTGCCAACGGACGAGCTTGGCATGGTAGAGTCCCGGTCACCGTGGTGCGAGGGCATGGAGAGTTGAAGGATCTTGGGCATAGACAATGACGAACGTAACGTTAGGGAAGGCTTGACTGAGTCGGGTGGGAGATGGGTGGAGGAA
The DNA here is from genome assembly GCF_009389715.1 of Phoenix dactylifera. Lineage (NCBI taxonomy): Eukaryota > Viridiplantae > Streptophyta > Magnoliopsida > Arecales > Arecaceae > Phoenix > Phoenix dactylifera. Next base: position 1,997,967 of record NW_024067673.1, on the reverse strand, counting down.
GGGATAATGCCCCTAGGGGGAGAGCAGGGAGAGATCGAGGTGGGAGACATAAGGGAAGCAGGTGGGGAGGAGGAAGGGGTTGTGGACGTGGCCGCTCCAGGGGAGGAGGGCCTTGGCCCTTGGGTTGGAATCGTTGGATGCAGGGTTTCTAGATGATCTCGATCATTGGATTCCAAACTCATTTGGTCATGTTAAGTTACGAGCTCCATTTGGGCTCGTGAGCTGCTAGAGCTCATTTAACTAATGAGCCGAGCTCGAGCCGAGCTTTTACCGAGCCAAGCTCGAGCCGAGCTCGAGCAGCTCGGCCGGTTAACAGGCCTAGTGACAGTCCATAATAAACATCTCTTGATATTTCAAATTTCTAGTGGAGGAAACAATCAAACTCAATAGAGTTTGGAATTTCGCCGATTATTGAAGAATCCCATTCAATCACTTTCTACCTATGTAATCTACAATGTTTGGTAATCATAGAGTACAATGTACATGTTTCTATCCTATCATATCACTTATGGTTATGAGATATACAAACTGGTAGGTGATAATGAACTTACGATATCGATTTCATTTTGATGTAAATAACAATACGGTGCTTTTTCCATGTATTTTTTCATTCATTCACCCCACATCTTTTGTGACATGGCATGAATAAATTTGAGCTTATTTTATTGCATGTCATCATTTGAATATGGTTTAATATTCTTTCTGCTTGATGTGAAGATCCATGTGGAAGTTTGTTTAGTCTCCCATCAGTTATTCTCCAAAAAGATCTTGGGTACTTATACAAGACTAAGGAGCTAAAAAAAATACCTTTTGGCTAGCCATTTTGAGTGAGGTCTTGGGTTGTTACAAATGGTATCAGAGCGAACTCAGTTCATATCCTATGTGGAGTTGGAGACACTGCACCATGGATTCATGGAGGCCGACCACGAGCCGAATGTAGTGCTTATGATTAGATTTGAATAGATTTGAATAGATTTGAACCCTTAGCCTGACGAGGACGTGAGAGCTTGAACGGAGAGAGTATGTGAGGATCCATGCGGGCGTGTGTTTAGTCCACCATTTTGGATGAGAGCCTGGATTGTTATACTTGATGATCCAAATCAGCAACTTAACTTTACATCAAAATATATAAAATATGAAATATTATAGTTCATGTAATTTTTGGTATGACTTTGGTCACTTGATATGCATTCTTCTTGCTATGAACACATGGTGAAGGAGATATATAAGGAAAAAAAAAGAAGAAAAGTTTCACTTCCTCATCAACTATGTTAGAATGGAAATATTTTCTTCAAGCAAGCTCTACAGTTATTCAGCATTTTTTCCCCGTAGATTAGTCGCCATGACTCACCTTGAATTTATCAGGTAATTTTTTTTCTCTTCTCTGATCATAGAATAATTTATCAGATCAACATATTGATGATCCCATAAGTAATGAGAAAAATAGGTATGTGGATCTTCACCCCAACAAACAAACCCTTGAATTCCGTTATCCAATTTGTCTTGTACGAACTACTTGACCTAGGCATCACTTTATGTTTAAAATTTTTATAACCAGACCTGATATTTGAGTCATAGAAACTCTGGTTCACACAATAGCGAAAGATTAATTTTCTCTCATCTCCATTAATGCCGCTAAATTCTGAACTGAGGTTAGAGCACTACTTGGCTTGCTCCCAGGTCGGTGAAAACTAAACTGAATGAGGTCGGATGAGACCGAGGTGAGGAAGAATTAGTCACCTTCAAGGTCATCTTATAAGAAGTCCACTTGCTGAAAATTTTTTGACGAAAAACCCTCCGATGTCTAAGTCAGAATAATAGAGTAACAATGTGAAATGGAGAAAATTTGTAGAGAGGAGTCTCCAAAAATGAGCACCCTTAAAGATCCTCGACCCATGCTTTAATTGCAAAGTGACAGTTAGTTGCACGTTAACAATGTGAAAACCTTTCCACGTGAGCAGCACATGGCGGCCATTATGTCGATCGTGCATGGACTGCAGTGTCACTATAATTGCTGGTCTTTATTAGCACAAGTAGTGTGGCACCTCGTTTTTCACCGAAGTTGTTTATCTTAGTTAATACCGAAGTCAAGAAAATTGGTCTAAGCCAAGGTCAAGATATCCAATATTTTTTCAAGTACGTGCCCCCCAATGTTGCAGCCAAACTGAATCTTAGTTCAGGTGATAGAAGTTGTACCATCATCTTGATCGAGGACAAAAAATCTAGAAGGAAGTTTTAATGCGTTGATTGGCCTTCTCGAAGCGTCATCATATTGGGGTTGTCTAAAGATGTCATTATTCTAAAGTTTTTTCGAGGTGCCATTAATGTGGTGATCCGAATGAATCACACACGTCGTATCCCAAGATGACAAAGCCTCACTTCACTTCTTTTTTGAAGCGCGGATTTACATGAATAAATCAGCTCGAGCAGTCAACCATCGCTTTATTTAGGGATATTCACACCCCTATATAAGGGTAACCCACTCCTTCGTTTCACCCTTCTTGTTTCTTTCGCGAATCTCTCCAGCGGCTCGAGCTTTCTCCTGGGTGCTTCTCCGGCGAAGTCTTTCCCTTCGGCTTAGGGTGTCCTCCCTTTTTTCTTTTGATCGCCAATGGATTTTCGCTTTTGGCAACTCAGCCTTTTCTTTTCTTGCTCTTTTCTCTTTTGAGTTTCTCTATTTTCTACACCATGAGCGGGCCCAAAATTGAGGTCTCAACGGGGAGTTGGTCATTCTCCCATTCTCCTCTAGCTTGGCGATCCTCACCTCCAAGTGAGTCTAAGCTCGAAGTCTGCTCCGACCTAGAATATGAGGTGTCCATCCTCACCCAAGATGAGATGGACTTGCTACGAGCTAAGCACCTCGTCCCTCTCAAGTTTACTTTTGAGCTCGCTAGTCATGAAGACCAAGTGATGAAGCCTCCTCTATCTCAGCTTGGCCTGTATGAGGAAAGTCTTAATGGCAGGTTTAGATTATCTCTTTACCCTTTCATATTTAATTGATAAGGGTTTACAGCCTTATCCCAATCTAGCTGGTTCTGAACTCCTAGTTTTCTTTATAACATCCGAGCTTTGGTTTCTCTTTTTCGGGGATGCTTTACTCTGAAGGGGCATTCTCAGAAAAGCAATTGGTGATATTTTTCTCTTTAAAAAAGGCCGCCAATTGATACGAGATACTCACTTTTCTATTCATGAATAGAAGGGGAGTCTTTTTTTTGTTTTCTTCATGCAACCATGGTGGGTTGAAACCCTGTGGAGGACACGTAGGAGGTCTTTGAACTGACCCCCATGGTTGTTCAGTGATGATCAAGGATCCTTGGACACTCTTCTTAAATTGAAGTTCCTCTGCCGCAAGAACTATTGTCTGAGGAGACACTGATCAACATTGGTTTGAGCTCAGCCGACCCTCAGGGTAAAATTTCTTAGAATTTTATCTTTTTATTTTGCCATGAAGCTAAATTTTCTAATATTCTCTTAGATCTTGCAGTTATTGCATCTATGAAGACCGACCTGGCATTGATCTAAAAGGCCATGTGCAAGAGAGCAACTACGGCATATGGGGGTGAAGCTCCTTAAAGGAAGAAGAAGTCGAAGGAAGAATCCACCTCGGCTCCTACTAAAGCGATAGTTGAGGCCTTTGTTCCTGAGGTCTTTGCTCCTGAGATGCCGGCACCTCAGACAGAGGGTGTGGAGCTCGACCCCGAGGTGGAGATTGTGTCACCCATCAAATTGTCTCCTCTGGAGGGTGTCGTCCTCATCCAGCTATCTATTGCTACTATTTCTTCTTGTCCATCATCATTCGAGACTAATACCTCGACACGGGCTAGTCTAAGCTCGTCAGCTCCAATGGAAGATAGCCTTACAGCTCCGACTCCTGAATTGGATTCCTCGGCTCACTCTTACAGGGTCTACATTCTGAGGCGGTCTGTTAATAACTCTGATTTGGCCTTGTCAACCCCTTGAGTGACCAAGGATGTGGCCCGAGCTATACAATTGTGTGCCGATAAGAGCATCATGCGCTCTTTCCATGTCAGTGACCTGATTGATAAAGCCTTCACCTCGATTGTTCGGGTAAGATTCCATTTTGTAAATTTTCACCATATCTTTTACTTCGGTTACTGACTATTCTTTTTTTAGCATGCCTATGAGACCAGCTATATGCACGAGGCGATTGTATTGCTTGAACGGCATGCTTCGGAGTTTGAGATAAAATGGGAAGCTGCGATGCAAGAAGTCGTCGAGGTTGAAGCAAAATCAAGGGCCGATCTCGAGCAGACGGAGGAGCAAGCTCGGCTAGCTGAGGAGAGAGCAAAAAAGGCTGAGGACAAGATCGAATCGGTAGAAGCTCAAGCCTTGGCTGCATGGACTCGTGTGATGATTTTAGACAGTCATCTTTCTGAGGCTATGGAGACCTTCTCGGCATCTAGGCAGAAAGTAGCAGAGTTATCTATGAAAATTGCTCACACCGAGCAGGAGGCTACTGAGGTCAGGGAGATGGCTGGTAGAGTCGATGAGAGGGCTGCTAAAGTGATTGAGAAATTTCTCTCTTTGAAACTATTCAAAGCGGAGTTCATTGAGAGTGCAATCGACGCCTTGCAAAAGGCTTCGAAGATTGCTGAGCTCAAGTCCTTCGACTTTATCTAGAGAAGGACTTTAGCAGCATTCACATCAACATGATGAGGAGGACAACAAGGATGAGGATGGCGATGATGAGGAGTGAAGTTTTTATTTTTTGTTCCCTTTCTTTTTGTTTTTACTTGGATTTACCGAGCTTAGTGTATTTTGCTTTTGCTCGGTAATTCTGAGGTCTATGTACAAACTTCTAAAAGTAATGAAAATAGAATTTTCTCCAAGTTCTTGACTTTTTTTTAAACTAAGTTATGCTTGCATAACTTACTTTCTTGTTTGAGTTCGATTTATCCTAGCGAACTTTTTTCTTTTGATGCCTCTTTATAGGCTTAATTCCAATCAGAGGATCGGCGAGGATCTCCAACCAATCTTTGGTTTCTCATATGATTCTCTAGAGTTCGTCTCCATATCTGTTTCAAATTTCGAGTAAGGTCAGCTTATGGAGGTCCCAGATATTTCCGAGGTGTCTCCACGGGAGTAGCTGGTTTCATAATCGAGCTTTTCTTGACCGCGGAGGTCTTAGGTCGGGGCCCAAGCATTCTTGGGATGTTCTCGGACTATTCTGAGCCGGACACATTAGTTATAGGTGTCCAATTTGAAAGATAGAGATATAACAGAAGCTTTTCATTAGGAATGAACTTGGGATACAATAAATCTTATTAGTAGTATATACATAGGTTCTTGGAGTTCTGAGTTCAAGAGATCGGAGTATTGTCGAGATGCTCCAGCTTATATGTCCCTGGTCATATTTCTTCGGCTACTTGATATGGTCCTTGCCAATTTGCGGCCAACTTTCTGAGCTTCCGTGGTTGTGACGCTTTGGTCTTCCTTAATACGAGGTCACCAGGTTGGAAAAACTTTCTCTTGACCCTTGAATTATAGTATCGCGCTGCCTTTTGTTGGTATGTCGCCATACAGATTTGAGCTTATTCTTTAGTTTCTTCTAGAAGATCAAGGTTAGCACGGAGCTGATCTAAATTTGTGTGGTCATTGAAGCTTTCCAACTGAAGTGACAAAATTTCGATCTTCAGTGGAATAAGTGCTTCTGTTCCAAATGCAAGGTTGAAGGGCATCTCCCCGATAGGAATTCGATATGTCGTTTAGTACGCCCATGAGACATTATGGAGATCTTCGGTCTATCTCCTCAATTTTTCTATCAAAGTCGGCTTTTCGCTGAGGTAGGGGCTTCATATGGTAGGGAGATGAAAAACCTGAAGCAGAATCCTTGTCGGAATGGGGGCTTGGAGTACATCACTTTCCATCCCGACTAGGACTCCTTCATCGGGTTTGCCGACTCTAGTGAGATCGCTCTGGGATTTGGCATCGAGAATGGTGGTTGACTTAGCACGCTGGTTGTTGGGAGTGGCGGCTGGGCAGAACAAGTTCTTGTTGGATTGGTTCTGGCTGCATTTTTATTTGTTGTAAGCCCTGAACTGTCATTGTCAAAGCCTGCACCTATTGTACAAGTAGATTAAACTGCTTATTGTTCACAAGTGCAGCAGGTTGTACCAGCGATCTGTGTTCCGAGCCCTGCAATGAACCTCGTGAGGCTGGAGCATGGCATTGCGTGGCATGGGATGCACTGCGACTCCTTTGTGACCTAATATTGATGATTTCTCCCTTCGTTCGATGTTGGTATAGCTGGCCCTTCCTCTAGCGTCAATCTGTTACAGTTAAATTCTGAACCGAGGTCGAAGTGCTACTCGGCTTGCTTTGAGGTCGATGAGAATCAAACTAAATAAGGCAAATGAGATCGAGGTGAGGAAGAACTAGTCGCCTTGGAGACCAACCTGCAAGAAGTCCACTTGCCAGAAAGTTTTTGGCGGAGGACCCTCCAATGCCTAAGTCAGAATAATAGAGAAATATTGTGGAAAGAAAAAAATTTGTAGAGAACGAGTCTCCAAAAAAGTGCCCCCCTAAGAATCTTCGGGTCATCCCTTCATATAGGATAGAATACTGATCTATTACCTGATTTGACGCGACGTGCGTTAATTGTAAGATAACAGTCGATTGCTTGTTAACAACGTGAAAACTATCCGACGTGAGCAGCACACGGCGGCAATTGCGCCAATCGTGCATTGACTGTAGTGTCGCCAAACTACTGGTCTTTAGTAGCACTCGTAGAGTGGCACCTCGATTTTCACCAAAATTGTTCATCTCAATTAATATCGAAATCAAAAAGGTCGGTCTAAGCCGAGGTAAAGATGCCTAATATTTTCATCATCTCCCATCTCTTTGATTGTCATTTTTCTTTTCTCCTTTGACGCGTGCGGGATTGTCAGGAATCAAAAGAAACAAGGATGGTTGAAATATATTTTCATCTATATATTTTTATAAGAGAAAATATACCCCCAACAAGAAAAGCATATTCTTGCCGCAGAAAGATCATATCGTTAAAGAAGAAAATAGATTACATGGATACCCAAATAGAATAAAAAATAACGAAAGCAAGGGGCGCATTATTCTTATGACGAGGGAGTCAGGCTGCCTCTTCTCTGCCGCGAAAAGGCGAGGAAAACTGAAGCGGCATTTCGGTAGTTCTTCGGATAAATGGAGGGCATTCTTGAGATTGAGCCAGCTGCCTTTTCGGCGCCGTGGCGAGCCCACATGATGGTAAGGTGGAGATTTCGACGGCAGTCGGGACGGAAAGCGACGGAATCGGGTACTGCGTGAGCGGCGGTCCCGGCGAGGCGTGGCCGCTTCACGGGCGGAGTCAGCATAACGTCGCCGTTAACGGCATCCGATTCGTCGTCAGCCCCGCCGCTACAGCTCGATATACCCCAAGGGGCGGGCCGTCGCGTGGCAAAAAAAAAAAGGTTGCATAAAGGACGGTTAAAGGGCCGGAAAAGTAAATAAAAAGGCCAAACCGAAGCCTTAGGAGCCACTAATCCGAGTTCGGTTGCAAAAATGGCCATCGACCTGCCTAAAATTACGGAATCACCCTTCCACACCAACGCTCACTAAATTATTAAACTACCCTCGATGGACCACCGATAAGGATCGAGAATGATCCTCAAATGCCCAAAAATCTTGTATTCATTATCACAATGACCGTGGGTGGTAGGTGAAATGTAGGTTGATCCATGACCGTCAGATCTTCGTCAGACGATTCTAATTGTCGACGAGGAACTTCTGACAAACCGGCGGTCTACATCCTCGCCTCCAACCCAAGGTGTAAACAATCAGACTTGACATGATACGGAAGATTTGGACGGTCGTGATCGGATGATCGCCCAGGACTGTTACAGCAGGAAAGCGTGGCCCCACGATCCATCTACCGCTGGGCACGTTTTCGGACTTAATTTAAGGAGCGGTGGTCCCCATCCCTATCGCATCATGTTACAGGATTCAAGCACTCGGATCCATCCATTATACGGAATCAGACGGTGTTGAGACTTGCAATCACAGTTTGATTACCCAGCAAACGCATGGGAACACCGACACAGGGTGCAGGTGCATTCACTGGGACGGGAAGAATCTAAGAGCAGTTCGCGGGGCCAATCCGGCTATTCGGATAACGTCAAACCTTGGCCCGATGCCAAAAATAGTTTTTTTTAAAAAAATCTCCCCCCAAGATAGACACATCCTTAGGATGTTCCTTAGGAAATGCAACTTTAACCTTCTTCTCCGACGTGGATGTCCTTTCTAGAACAAACAACCCACGTGAGCGTAATCCACGATGTGGGAACTATTAAGGAAAGAAAGATAGGATACCGGCGCCTCCCGCTCGTGTCGTCTTAGGGGCATTTCGGTCAATTACACGCCTGCGTCTCCGGAAGCGAAGGGATTAGCCATGGAGTGGCATTTCGGGAAGTATCGGAGAGTTGTAGGGGTAGTTTTGTCACTTCGTTGGTATATATTAGCCGATGGGAGCGTTGTGGAGGAGAAGAGGGAATGCTCGCGTCTGCAAGTCTCCTATTGGCGACGCTCTCGCGCTTCTCCTTGTCTCTCTCTTTCGTTCTTGGATATAAAAAGCCGAAAACCACTTCCATGTTTTCGGTTCTTGGAGGAGACGGAGTAGGGAGAAAATAATTAGAAGGGGGAGTTTAGAGAAGAGGACAGGGGAAGGAAGACCGGTCGATTTCTCTGCCGGGTCGTCGGTACTGGCGAGTTGAGTAAGGTAGAGGCTTGGAGGAGGCGGAGGCGAGGCGTGCAAGAAACTGCCTTCTCGGGGTTCTTTTCAGAGGTTTTTGAGAAGATTTCGTGCTTTTTCTTTCTTTGTTTCTGATCGATTTTGGCGTTTGAGGTGGGATAAACGGGCGAATTTGGGTTAAAAATCGAAGCTTGGGAGGTTTGGACATCGGTTTTTGAGAGATATCGGGTTTGTTCGAGCTCGGCTAATGGCGAAGAGGCGGAAGCCTGGGGTTTCAACTGAATTGGAGCTTCTGGTATCGTGTTGATCTGGTTTTGATTCCGATAGCTTGGGTTCGAAGAGCTGCAGGTAGAGATCTCTCGAGAAATCCTCGGAAAATCGAAACTTCGCTTGCTCTCTGAGGGGGACGAGTTCTAGGAGTAGAAGAAGAGGAGAGAAAAGGTTGGAATAGGGGTTTTGCGGTCGGATCTGGTGGAGCAAAGGGGAATAAGAGGAGGAGGAGGAGGAGAGCGAAGAGTGATGTTCGGATCTCCTCCTGCGACGGCGGCGAAGGATCTAAACCTTCCGTACCCTCCTGCAGCGGCGTCTTTCAACCACCAGAAAGAGGAAGCGGATCTCCTCAGCCGCCACCATCAGCAGCAGCAGCAAATGAGCTCCGGCTTGCTCCGGTACCGATCGGCCCCGAGCTCTCTGCTCGGGGAGGTGTGCGAGGACTTCCTCCCGGTGAGGCCCTCCAGCCCCGGAACGGAGATCATGTTCGCCCGGTTCCTGGCGCCGGATCCTCGGGACGAGATCCGAGACAAACCGGCCTCCTCCGCCGCCACGGGCGGCCAGAGGAGCCCCCAGTTCGCTCCGCCACCGCCGCCTGCGGCGGCTTCTGCGGCGATTGAGCACGGCGGGGCGGAGCAGCTCGTGGGCCAGCAGAGCGCCGGTTTCTCCGGTGCTTCCCAGATGCTGTACCACTCGCAGCAACAATTGCCGAGCCACAGCTCGGTCGACAGCTCCTACCGGGTGGTGAGCTCGATGGCTATGGAGGAGGAGCAGATGAAGACCGCCGCCGGCGCCGCTGTTGGCGGCAGCGGCGGGAACTGCTCCAATCTCATCCGGCACAGTAGCTCCCCCGCGGGCCTTTTCTCTCACTTGAATGTAGAAAATGGTACTCTCTCCCCCCTGTTCTTCTCTGTAGAACTGTTGTCTATTTAATGGACCAGCTTTAAAACCGGAGATATATGAAAAAAATTCACATTTATTATATGGAGCCATGCAGACCAAACTGTTCCATAAGACTTAAATTGGGAATTTTTGAAAAGTTTCTGTTTGGGGAATAAGTACGGTAGCAAAAATTTCATCTTGCCTAAAACAACAAATGACGTTAAGACAAGGAGGGCGGAGAAATCTTTTCCAGTTCAGCATTTCTCGTCTCGTTTTGTAGCAGCTACATCTCAGCTAATACAAAAGTTCTCTCTTTTGTTTTTTTTAATGAACTGTTGCTATTGGATTCTTTGAATGAAAGGACGCTAAATTTGTACGGTTTTATAGGCTTTGCGATGATGAGAGGCATGCCGAGTTTCAGGAATGGGAACGACTCCATGGGGGATGGAACAAATCGATTAAAGGGTCAGATAAGCTTTTCTTCGAGGCAAGACTCGTCGGCGGGGCTCATGTCTCAAATCTCTGAGATCGGCAGCGAGGGCATGGGAGGAACTAGCCCTGAAAAGAGCAACTTGGGAGTCGGCAATGGCCGCGGCCGGTGTTACATCCCGGGCTTCCCAGTTGCCACCTGGGATGACTCCCCTCTGCTCTCTGATAACTACTCGGGGCTTAAAAGAGTCAGAGAGGCCGAGGGGAAGATAGTTGCTGGTCTCAACCCATCAGAACCTCAGGTATTTCCTCTCGATGATCACCTCTGTCCTCAAAACCAGCTTCTCTAATTTGCTTGTCGACAGAATGGAGAGATCGGGAACCATGTCTCGGGTCTCACCCATCAGTTTAGCTTGCCAAGGACCTCCTCCGAGCTGGTTGCGATCGAAAAATTTCTGCAGTTCCAGGATGCAGTCCCTTGCAGAATCCGAGCAAAACGGGGTTGCGCCACCCACCCACGTAGCATTGCCGAGAGGGTAATTGCTCTCTTAAGTCTCTTCTCCATTCCCAAGCTTGGTTAGTGAACCCAAGAGCATCGAAATATTATGCTCAACTCATTGATTTTATCAGGTGAGGAGGACTAAAATTAGCGAAAGAATGAGGAAGCTACAAGAGCTAGTTCCTAACATGGATAAGGTAATACCGCTCGTCCAATGAAACAGTTACACTTGATTGAACTATTTCTCAACAAAAAAAAAAAAAAAAAACCGAAATACCATCTGATCCTCTAATTGTTGTTTGGCTTCACAGCAAACCAACACTGCCGACATGTTAGATTTTGCGGTCGTCTACATCAAAGACCTCCAGAAACAAGTTAAGGTATTGAACTTTTGGAGCTGGTTTAATTTCGTCAGTTAACCTCAACTATAATTTATACCTTGTTATTTGAAGACGCTATCGGAGAGCCGCGCCGGCTGCACCTGTTCTGCTAGCAAGCAGAGGCCGAACACAATTCCATCTGTGTGAACTTGATGTATAGAAAGAAAAGATGGTGGAAGAGATCTTGGAACCAGAGATGCCTCCGCGAGGATGAACTTTTTACCACCGGAGGCGAGGCCCCGACGAATTAAGCAGACTAAGAAAGAGGGCAATGTATAGCTATCACTATTAGGAAGTCATATACCTACCCTGTTGTATGTATTTCTACTTTGTTCTATTTAATTAGATCTCATCAACCACTTATGGAAAGCACAAAGGTGTTTGCTATTTTGAGTTCGTGGATGACCAAAGGAAGACATCCGTATTTCTTCCGGAATTTTAGGGTAGATAGAGGCAGAGTTTAAAGGGTGAAAGGGAGAGACATCCTTGTCATCTTGCCAAAAATAGCCGCCCACATAGGATGGATGTAATTGCAGCTAACAAAATCAGAAAAAAGAAAATTGTACGGATACAGATATATGGTTCTCTCAAATGAAGTTTGGGAAGCGGGGAGCTATATAAAATGCAATACAGTCAGCAGTATCGTTTGTTTTTCTAGTATTTACTGCTGTCTAAACTCTACACCACATTTTTCCTACTTTTGAAGTCATGAACTAGAACCAATCGTTGGTGCATCGAGTCCGCTTATTAAAACGTCCCTCGGGGCTTCTTAGCTGCTACAATGACTTCCAAAGTACCAGAAGCAAATTAGAGAATTTTGTAAACTTTTCCTAAGGTGAGGATGCTTTTGTTCCACATATCCGTACGTCTCCCTGGTTTTAATTGGGCGGGGAAAGAGGAGAGGATGGGATGGTAAGATTGGGGATAAGGGTAGCTGTATCCAACTCACGGATCACGATTCATTCGAACCTCAAGAAAGGGGCGAAGGGGAAAAAAGAGTTGGCGTCCTCTTCTTCATCCCCTTATTGGAGGAAGTGACGGCCACGTTGCGGCGTGTACCCCTTGATGTCAGTATCGATGCCTACGTGTATCGAGGCCCTTGGATGAGACAGATCCGGTGGTCCTGCCTTGTTTTCCTTGATCGGATGGCTCGAGACCGGAGTCCGTGATGCTAGAAGATGAGGAGGGGCCTCATTCCCAGAAACTGATAGGGACGCATCTTTCACTCCTTGGGCTAGTTTAGCACCCTCAAAACAAAAAGGTTGGACTCACAGATTTCATCATATCGCACCCATATTAGCCTTGTCAAAATAAATTAACTTCCCAAGATAAAGTTTTTAGATATATTACTATCAGAAGTAGCAGCTCAATGCATTTGGAGGCCTACAGTAAACTCAAAGACCAGCCTCAATGCATAAATAAGAAAATAGGTAATAAATTTTTTTTAAGATAAGAGATACGTTCCAATATAGCATTTGAGCCTCACTGCATTTATAGCTATAAAGATAGACAGCATTTGAAGCCTCTAAATACATTAAGGGCTGGGGCTCGAGTCTTAGACGACCGCCTCAGTCGTCTAAAGTTTGAGCAGGTATTGATTAATGTAATTATTAATATTTTAATATCTAATTATTATATATCAGCTGAGATATTAAAGTAAGCCGATAATTCTAAAAATTTTTGTACTGCTTCCATGTCCTGCGAGGATCAAAATTCCTCCGTACATTTTTGGCACTCGGTTTTTAAAAACTTTGGGCTAGATTTTTGTGTGGTGGGGGAGGGATTGATGGTTGCGTGCCACGTCACAAAGATACTAGAGGCCAAGAAAAGGGGGAGAAAGAAGGGCGGTGGAAGAGAGGAACTCTTCGAATGATCACCAAAAAGAAGTAACGAAAGCGTTACCTGTGATGTTTTATTTCAAAAAAGGAAAAAACAAAAGATCCGATGATCAAAATAGATCGGACGGTGGAGAGTCGAAATGGCATTCATCATCGCCCCATCTGACGCAACTGGATAAAGCTCCTGCCGTCGAGATGGTGGGCCCACCGGGTATGACACCTGTAGCAGAGGAGAAGAGGGAAAAAGTTTCACCGCCAGATCCCCATTGGATTTGGTGCCCCTGGTCCTCACGCGAGGGACCACTGGGGGAGGAGGAGCTCCACCGCACCTGTACGCAAAGCAAAACACCCAAGCCAACCACACCCCCCTTTTGGATGTTGACCTTCATTTAAGAACATTGAGTAGCCCCGGAGGAGCTTGGAGTCAATGCCTCTATCTCCTCCTCGGCAGGTTGGTTCACCTTTTCCAGTGGGGAAAGGCTCTTTGAGCTCTAATAAATAGGCAGGGGACCAGCTCCATTTAGAAAGATATAAAGGTTAGAAAGGAGAGAGAGGCCTTCCTCATCATATTTTCTGAGCTCTATTATCTTCGGCAGAGACCATGTCTTTAAGATGGAAAAGCCAATCATAATGAGATGGTGGTGATCATAACAGTTTCTTTGACCTCCTGTGACATTATATATGCATGAACCGCATTTAAGTAACTGTTGTTATCTTGATATTAACCTATCTTAATAGCCACTATATTATCACTGGATTGAAAACACCCCTGAACCATTCATTGATCAAAATAATAAATTTTAATTCAAACATCTGTGATAGTTTAAAAATTATATCTGATTGTGTGAAGAGTGATGTAATCACATAGACCGATTATATCATCCTTAATGTCCAGTGTTTCCTGTTACAGCAGTTGATAGCAGACATCATCCTCTTGTTATTCTCAAAAAATATTTCCTTGAGAGAATAAAAGGAGGAAGGAAGCCTGATTGAACTATGGAGAACGCGCGCGCGCACGCGCGCGCACACACACACACACACACACTATATATATATATATATATATATATATATATATATATATATATATATATATATATATATATATATATATATATAGCCCGGTTGCTCGAAGGTAAGCATGTTTCACACAAGCAGTTTTAACTTCTCAATACACATTTATAACTTTCTTCAAGAATAAAAATAAATAAATACAATTTATGTAGTTCTCAACCATTTTGATGAGAGATTGATTGAATACTGTCAGAACAAGAGTCTATATGATTCTAGTATTGTATAAGTCTAAATGCAGTGCACCTAAAACAATTGATAGGCCCCCACCACAATCTGGACTTAACCCCTGTCAGCCGAAACCTAGAAAGCATCCATGTACACTGACCCAAACTAGAGCCATGACACAAATATCCAATAGGCAGGTACCCACAATCCCACCAATGTAAGATATTGAACAAATGAGCTTGTGAGTTCACATTGCAAGTCAACTGAAGGAAGTTATGTGCATCACTATCATATATTTGATAGATTAGTATTTCAAGTTTTTTAAAGATTGAAGGTCAAAGTCCAAGGAAATGATTTGGGAAAGGTACAAAGAGTTAGCAGGTTCACAAATTTGAACATTGATAAGTATGTGCCCTGAAAAATCAAACCAGCCAATGGCGTGTCCTACTACCCAATCTTGATTATTTCAAGAAGAACAGACAGAAAGGAACAGTGGGTATTTCGGAAGAACGCAGTTTAATCAGAATCCTTTCTAAAACAGTATTGGTTGATGAGCGTACAGCCATCTCGACAAAATCAAAGAGCTTCCAAAATGTAGAACGGAGTCCAAGGAACTTCAAACCAACATTGAGCATTTGAAGTAAAAGCTTTTCTATAAACATTAGTTCTGAAGAAAGATCTCAAGATTGACTGTAGAATTTGCAAATAAATGAAAAGGTGAGAATTTAAGATCAGGTTGGATTTCTCTGGAAAGAAAAGAAAGGAATCTCAAAAGAGCTCTGTACATCCAGATATCATAGTTCTTTTGCATATATATATATATATATATATATATATATATATATATATATATATATATATATATATATATATATATGTATATCTAACTGCTAAAGTGAGAACTAGGAATGTCTTATAAGGCAAGAAGAAAATTAATAAGCAAGAATATAATGGGTAACAGGGTCTTCTGGTTCGAGAGTGGCACTTTCCTTCCACAACAGGCAAGAGCCATGAGTGGCCTGGGACCAGGAATACCCAGAACAGAAAGCTACACCAAGTGGTGAGCAGCCTTTATCTGATGTCCAATCCATTAATGGAAGCATATAATGATCTAATTGAAACAACACATGCAATATTTCGAAAAGCAATAGGATTCCCATCCTAAATGAGTTCTGCTGTGCATTGAATAAGCTTCACAAGTGCGCGTTGCCAACCACGATAACTCGTGGCATCCACGCCAGCATCAACTTTCACTTGTGCTAGCAAAAATTGGATATCATCCAGCAGTAGCATCAGCTGCATCAGATAAAGAGCATCGGATTCAGAAGAGTGAAGAAAGTTTGAAGAAAGTAACAAATTTTGAAGATAAATGAACGTTTGAATATAACATTATACTCTAGATTTTTTTGTTTATGATCAACTATTGTAGTTAGGACTTGAAAATAACAAAAGAAAATGAAATCTGGCAATATAATTTTTGATGTGGATGCATTGCCAGAGTCAGTTACAGTGTTCTATTCTGCAATGACTACAAGATGATGATGCTTGGGACCATGCTTGAAATTCAACTTCAAGCTCGGTAATCAGTAGGAATACTGACAAACAGGTTTTAGAAAGGGAGTCTGTGATTGATTGAAATGCTTTTGCAGGCTAACCGGTTCCAGGCACTCTGGGTATCTATTGAGACATGAGCAGTATGGAGATGCAAATAAAGTTATAAAGTTGAGGAAATTTGTTAACTTGTCCTAAATACTTTAAATTAGTATATTTTTTGCTTTCAAGGCTAGCTCAGAAAATGAGGTGCAAGCCAGCAGTCACAACTCTGGTAGACAGAACTAGCCAATCATGTATTTTGACATGTGCAAGAGAGTGAAATATATTATAAAAAACTATAAGGATTGCCCAAGCAAATTGCACGAGAGACAAAAACTAAGAGCCACAAGGACAACTACCGAGTCGGTTACAGTGACTCTCAACTAAAGGACAGGACTCAAAAGAACCAGGTGAATTCTTGCCAAAACCCAACTGGAAGACCACTAATATTAACCCCAGCCTAAAGATGGCAGTACAACATTCTCTTCCCCTCTTTCCCCTGCTTGCATCCATTTGGGCATTGCAATGGAACAGTTCGATAGTTTTGTGCAGATTGATGACTTGCACCTAAAATTCTTTGGTTCTTTTTTAAGTACTGAATACTTAACACTCCTTGAGGAAATCATTTTACCATAAATATCCACAAGATTGTTGAATGTCTGATTGTCCAGCTTCTGCCAGTTCGATATGTCTTTGATTTCGCATGTGTTATTTTTGTATAAAGGACCATACACAACTTGTTTTGAAAGATTTTTCCCCCTTTTTGCTCCTTGTAAAATATTTATTCGCCAGCCAGTAGCCTTTTCCTGTTTCATGAAAAATGAGAAACCGTCAGTCTACTGTTCTCCACATTTTTTCAGGTACCCTGAAGCAGTTCCAAGTCTTTCTCTTACATGGCCAACTTGCACCATCATCAAAATATTACTATGCAGCACCTTTAACACCACAAGCCCTATGCTCTGTTTTGTCCTCACTTCCTAAATCCTTCTACCTCACCTCAAACTTTGTCATCTTTAAGACTATATTAGGGCACTATAACGAATCTTTTTCTAGTAGCCAACCACCATTGCATCTGTATCATCCAATCTGTATGCAATCAGAGACAAAGCATGGGAAACATATATACAATTATTTATCACTCTCAAGTACATATTCTTACCTTTTCATCCTCGAACTAATTGCAGTTTTTAATACTTGAACATCAATCAGTATCTGTTCATGCATTTATGGAAATGATGTAAGCAACTTATCCTTAGGTTTAGCACCTAAAGCTTGCCTATCACCATTCACTCCATCAGTTGTCCTCCAAAGAAAACAATAATCAACAGAATTTTGCCAAGTACAGTGCAGAGGTCCATGTTTCATATCCTCAGCTAATCCCAGACCTCACCAGATGGAGGCCATCTTTCCTTGAAACATACTTTAATCCAAAGGTGCGTAGCCTTCCTCCACTTTATTTCCTCCCATAATTATGATTTTTATTTTCAGTATTTCCCTGTGACCCCTTTGCATTCTTGATCTACGAAAAAAGATACAAATGCAAATCTCATCGATTAGGCTATCCTTCACAAAAACTCTTATCGCATCATCACCACCTTGCACTCGAATATATTAATTATGGCTAAACAGGCCAAATTGATCTGATCTAGCTTCAACTTTCAATGGAAAATTCAGTATCCAAGCAGGAAGATATCAACCTTATAAATCAGAAATTCAACATCAGTTTCAAACTATCATTAGTTCTTCATCAAAAGTTCTTATTGTATCATCACCACCTTTCACTTGAATAGATTAATTATGGCATCAAACAGGCCAAATTGATCTGATTTAGTTTCAACTTTCTATGGAAAATCCAGTATCTAAGCAGGAAGATATCAACCTTGTAAATCAGAATTTTAACATCAGTTTCAAACTATCGTTAATTATCCCAATACTTACAGAAATATTTTAGTCCAAGTTAAGTTTGTCCAGAGACAAACAAAAGCAATAAATTTTGGTGTTTGATGAGTAATTTCCCTTAGACTATCTTGCCATCATCAAACTGCAAATGATTAACGATCATCTGAATCTTTCATAAACTGCAAATGTTGGTAGAGCACCTTCTCTACCAACATTAAAACAAGAAAGGTCAGTATGGATAATGATCATCTGACTCTTTTATAAACATTCAAGCAAGTAGAGCCACTATACGAATAAAAACAAGAGGGAAGGATGAATATCCTTGTCCAAGGTCCCCTGGATAACATCAAGAAATAGTGTCATTGATCAGTACAGGTAACTGAGCAGACCTGAAATTTAATAGACAGTATTTTGGATTTTCCTTATTGCAATGTCACCTGAAATATCCTAGCATCTAGCATAAGCTCTTCTAGTAACAGGTTTACACAACAACCAGAATTCTTTAACCTCTATATAAACTTAAGCATTTGACTATGGTAAGAAACCCACCAAAGAAATCAGCCAGCAAATTAGCAAGAAATGTAAAGAACCACTTGCAAAGGCTGTTAGAACTGAGAAAATATAATATTAGGGCCAGAAATGGTCATAGGTCAACCTAATTCGTCCTACGCTTTGGGTGTAGCCCCAAGTTCCTATTGGGCTTGGACTTGTAATCCGAAGCTTGAATGACTTTATGCCGGGCCAAGCAACTGTTAGCCTGGCTACAAGCCCAAGCCCAAAGCCTAAGAATTAACAAGCAGATATGCACATCAATTAATCTATTTATATCATATCACTTTTTTATTGGATTAATCCTAGCCATCCATCAACTTTGATAAACTGCTAATATTTATCCAAATCCAAACAAATCTAATGCTGAAGTGGAGGCAGGTTCCCTCCCATATCTCTCTCTCCCCCCATCTCCCCCAAGTTGAAGGTGTATTCCCATCATAATCTCATGTTACAACCTAGGACCACACCTAAAAATGCTAGTTGGAAGGTGTTTGGGTTCTTTGGCCCTGTACAAGTACCCAAGATTTACCCAGTGCATAGCCAGTTATGAGACTAAATATATGCCCGTATGGGTCCTTACATACTCCCCCCATTTAAGCTTATAACGTCCTCGCCAGGCTAAGAGTCCAAATCTATTCAAATCTAATCACAAGCACCATAATCAGCCTGTGGTCAGCTTCCATAAATCTGTGCTATAGTGTCCCCTAGTTTATATAGGCCATGGACCGGATCCGCTTTAATACTATTTATCACAACCTAAGATCTCATCCAAAAAAGATAGCCAGAAGGATTATTTAGATTCTTTGGTCCAGTATCTGCCTAGTGTATAGCCGGTGACTAAATACACACCCATATGGGTCCTCATATTTTCTCCCCTCATTCTCCACTCCTCCGTCTTCCTCATAGCCCCTTCTTACTACACTACCTCTTTACCCAAGGTCCGCCGACCTGGTACCGGGACCCGTACCGGTCGGCGCCCGATATGGTTTGGTACTGATTCGGTGTTGAAAGGATATCCTTGTTTTCTTGGGGCTTTAAGCTTAATTCTTTTAAGGGTAGATAAAACCTCCTTCTAGTTCAGGCTCATTTGTGCTTCAGACCAGACTTGGGCCCTAATTGGGATCATATCTGACACCAAGAGAAATTTTCAACCTTAGGCCTAGCCCAAAGCCCAAAAATATAGGTTAGATTTGAGCAAGGCCCAAGTTGGCCCCATCCCTTTCCAAAACTACTGATAATTTACTCCCTCAAGCAAGGTGGCCAATATTTTAATTATTTTAAATAGTAAGGTTTTGAAAATATCCAAAAAGAATAAAACAAAGTACAATGTTTTTTTGGTATTGTATTTTTCCCCTTAAATGCAGTTTTCAGCTAACATTCTTTAACATAGAGAGGAAAAGGGAAAAGGTAGACAAACAAGTTTTGAGTTTTATAATAAAAGAAATGGAAAAATGGAGCACATGCATCTCCCGAAAATAAGAAGTTTTTTTTTATTCTCAAGACTTCCCTATGGACCCTAATATAAGACTACAAAAACCTTTTAAAAGGCAAAAACCAATAAAATAAAGTCTTAAAATCAAATCACCCTGTTCTAGCTACTAGCTCTAGAGCTTATGCGGTGAGAAGAGAGGCAAACGAACAGGGCCTGCAAGTACGATAAAGCCACCATCCACCATCACTCTTCACTTCTCTCCTCTTCCCTATTGGTTCGCCCAAGAAAAAGATAGGAAAAGAAGGCCCCATGACTTATTATTGTCCATAGGATAATAAGAACTTTAGTTGCCACATCATACATTAATCTAAACCAGCCAATCTAGAGATCAGACCATCTAATCTCCATGGTGCAAGTAGAATAAGAACTCAAACTAAATTAAAAGCCTAATCAGCTTAAATTTAGAGCAAACATCAGCATTTAAGAGCTCAATAATCAGCTCAAGTTACCACATGACTAAGCTCATGCATCCAATTTGAATTTGAATTTCAATAAACTCCAGCATATCCTTACATGAGGAGGCTAGTCTTGAATCTCCTAAGAAGCATAAGCATTACTGCAAAAAGAAAAAGAAATCCCTTTGCTTCTATCACTTAAGGCAGCATAAACCCATGTTTCTAAACTTAGTTTGACTAACCACTTGATTGCTCTTACCACCAGGAATAGTCACAAAATGAATGGTAGATTACAGGATGGCTAGTTATATATCTTAAAAGAAAAATTATCCATTATCTTGGACTCTCTACAAATTGAAAAGAATGGACTAGATAATAAAACCTCGAAAAGGATCCCAAAAAACAGAATACGACTCTCAAGGCGCTGTTAACTCTCAGAGTCCCTCGCTATTTTCAGAAGTAAGATGCCAACATATGGAACTGGGGGCACTAAAGTTAACTGAATCCTCTTGTAGTCCATCAGTTTTGACTGCATACTCTTTCCTTTCTTCTCCCTCTTTGGCGGAAAGCACGGTCCAAGAGAAACTTCAACCTTCAGAGCTTTATCCGCTATCGAGACCGTTTTCTTTCCTCACTCTCCAGGTGAGATATCCTATTTTCTTCTTTTCCCATGAACTCTAATATCCGTCTCATGTGCATCGAATATGATATCACCATAAATCGAATGGGGTTGATGAGTTATAGGGAGAAAGCAATCAGAAATAATTACAAGAAAAACTCCTCCATATGGGCACCAAAGGGTTAAATCAGCTATCTCAGGATTGAACTAGATATTTTAAATGGCTTCTCAGAGGAGCTTAATAGATAGACATCAACCGAATTTTCTACTGGATCTGCCTCACAAAATGTCTAACTTACCAAAAAAAGAAAAAGAAAACAAAACAAAAGGAACTACGACCAAATTTCTTTCTAAAATAGCATTTATAAAAGCAATGAGACACTTTATAAGCTCCCCAACCCTAGATTAAAAAAGCAGACTTATAAATAGTTAACCAATAGCCTCCCTGCATATTTGGGCTCCTTCTTAAAAGGTTTTGTTTTTTTATGGGAGGATGTATATAATATTTATAGAAACCTAATGAAATACCTCTGACTATTATCACACTGATCATAAACCAAACTAATACATGTTGACTTGCATAACTAAACTTTTGACTTGTATATAAAGGAAATTTTATATAAGATTTAATTAGATATATATCCATTCCTATGCATCAAATTGATACCTTCCAACATCGGCACATCACAATGTGTTCCAGTGCTCTGTCTGGCACGATACCACTTTTTTGGCAATAAACAATAAATTCCATGAAAATTCCTTTTCCCTGCAAGTGACCACTAAATTATATAAAGGAAAATCTAAATTCAGATTCAAATTAGATTTATATCTATCTCCTAGCATCAAGATGATATCCAGTACTAGAAATAGGAAATAAACAATATTTTCACCATACACAACACTCTAAACCTTGTTCAAAAATGTTAGTTTAAGAGTACCAAAAGCTAATATAGCCCCCATTTTATAGCTTCAAGCTTTTATATTGCAAATGTGATAAAAATAAACTCCTTAAAAGTTAAATATTAGATTTTTGAAACAAAGATATGACAGGTGATGTCTTCCTTAGAAAGCACGAGTATGAGAGATGAATTTAACATTGATAAAGATTGATGAATTTCTGCAGCTTATTTCGAAACCAGGGAACAAGAAGAAATAATGAAGAGCATGAAATCGATCTTAACTATTGAACACTCGATTGATAATACACAAATTGTTCATCCACAATTGTAAGGCCAAAAATTCAACAACCAATTTAGTCATGGTGTAAAAAGACATGTGATGTATATATAAGCATTCAATTACCGGGAACAATCTTCTCATCCTCTACATGACTTGTTACAAACCTTTCCTTTTATTGATCATCAGCCTACATTGCCACATGTCAATGACAATCCCTACCAACTTATCATCTCAATCTTTCCATTCTGCATGTTGACTATGCAAAGCATTCAATGTTGTGAGTGCACTCTAAGTTTTGGGGTTGTCTGACTGTATCAAGCTTGAAGTCAATGCTTTCCTTGTGGTCAACATTTTTGCAGCAGACAAAATCAATTAATCTTTATTTAAAAAAAAATCCACATTTTGATATATTTAAACCATATAAAAAATCATCGTTTCAAGTGCAGATGATGGCAGGCCAGTACCAGAACTTGCCATTAAGCCGACACCAGGTCTCGGGCCAGCTGCTTAATATCAAGCAGTGATGGCCCAGATTGACCGGTGCCATTCAGCATGGTATATCTTGGTACGGAGCCAAAAGGATTCCCAAGTCCTTTGTCTTCCCTTTTTTTTTCTAGAGCACAGCACACCCCACTTTAGAGAAAATTGTAAAGAATGTCGATAGTGCCTCAATCTGTGACACCAAATATCTTGTGACATTCTCCACAGACTGTTTCTCTTAACTTGACAAATATAATCCCCTTTTTTGGCCACTCTGTAAATGTAGGATTCTTGTCTAAATTGATAGTTTATGTTGGATTAAAGCTACAATGTACTTTAACTAAGCAATCTCTATTGTCTTCCCCTAGCTCATCCAAGTCTACCAATAACAAAAAATTCTAACAAATCAAGGGCAAAAAGAAACCTTAAATTTAGTTGACAAACCTCTCAAACCATAATCTGCCGTATCGGTCTATACGGGCCGGTACGTACCGGTCCGGCCTGGAATCGGTACCGGATCAGTGTGAAATCCAGTACCAGTAGCTTATCGTTGGAGAACCGATATGAAATCCAGTACCAGTAGCTTATCGTTGGAGAACCGGTATGTAACCAGTACAAACTGGTATGGAACCGATATGAGACAGGTATGGAACCAGTACGGACCGGTATGAGACCGGTATATATCGGTACGGAACCAGTATGAGACCGGTACGTACCGATCCGGGCCGCCACCGGTACCGACCGGTACGGACCGGTATGAGACCGATACGTACTGGTTCGGGCCGCCACCGGTACGCCGACCGTTACCGGTACGGTGGATCTGGTCTCAAACTGTATTTACCTAATGAACCAAAACGTAAAGAAATGAGTGCTGATGCATCAACAGATCCATGGTACCGCCAACCAAGCCATGGCTTGACTCAATGGTGGGTAACATTGTTTTCTTTGGGGGAGGTCATGCGATTGAGGTGCATTATGTGTGATTTATCAATCCCAATTTGAACCAGCAGGCTTGTCTCTTAATGTATTTATCACACGGAAAAAGGAAACCACTGGTACCATCAAATGTCATGTTCTTGAGACAAATCACGGATAGATTAACTGTCTCCCTACTAAAAAATATAGATTTGGAAGTAGCCCTTGTTTTAAAAAGACCCTTCGGTTTGGCCCGTATTGAATGAAATCACACAACCATTGATACATATCGTTACGTCGTATGATCCAAAAATTTAGAATCGGAGAAACAAATCCATCAATTGGAGAAGAAAATAAACAAGAAAGAATCCAAATTTTTGCCAATCCACCAACGTACAACTTACGAGGAAATGAAAGAAGCTAACCCTAGGTTCCGCCGGATCAAAAGTAGAGCGTCATCTGGACGCTCTTCTCCGTGAAGCCGCACTTCTCGTAGAACGCCTTCCGATCCCGCTCGCAGTCGAGGATCACCTTGTAGCACCCGGCACCCTTGGCGTGCTCCACGAGGTACCGGACCACCCGCTGGCCCAGTCGGCGGCCGCGGGCGGCGGCATCGACGACGACGTCCTCGATGTGGCCGACCTTGCCGCAGCCCCTGAGGAACTTCCTCTCGATGAAGACGCTGCCGGTGGCGACGATCCGGCCGGTGCGGCGGTCCTCAACGACGCAGATGACGTGGTCGTCGCCGAGAGCGGCGAGGTCGGCGAAGCGGGCGCGGAAATCAGCGTCTGAGAGAGAGGGGCAGTGGCTGAGCTGGGCTAGGAGTTCGACAAAGCCCTTGGATTTGTCAGAGATCTCCAGCCGCCGGATAGGGAGGAGATCGTCGTCTCCTCCACCGCCCTCGGCCTCCGGGCCCTGTCTGCTCTCGCAGCTCTCCATTCTCCCTCCGCTGCTTTTGGCGT
The DNA here is from genome assembly GCF_009389715.1 of Phoenix dactylifera. Taxonomy (NCBI): domain Eukaryota; kingdom Viridiplantae; phylum Streptophyta; class Magnoliopsida; order Arecales; family Arecaceae; genus Phoenix; species Phoenix dactylifera. The sequence goes on along the minus strand of NW_024067673.1, from coordinate 1,973,625 downwards.
TCAGAGTAATAATAACCGCCTTCAAGGCCTTGCGAGTCCTACTTCCAGACGGATGGTGGAGCGACGCTCACGCTCTTTCTCACGGAGCGGCGGCAGCTGTTGGATTCGGTTCGAACCCGAAGCAGGATATTATTTCAAAGATCGGACCGTCAAGGGATCGGTTTCTGATCTGTCCGAGTCCAGATCGGGTCATGACCAGACCCGCTTGGAAAATTTAGATTTTATAACATCACGTTAGATGATTTTGATTTTTACTTTGCAACCATCGTCATTAAGCTTGTTAGTCTCTTTTATTGACTTGCATATTATTTATGCCAAAGTCCTCTCCAATGAAGATGGAGGCCCAAAGAGCAACAGCGAATCTATATACATAAAAGAAAAAAAGCTCGTCGGATTGGTTCCGACCAGATTCTCCGATGCCTAAGTTAGAGAATGCTTTGTAATAGCAGCAAGAAAGGAAAATGTAAGAGTCATCTAGAAAATTTGATGGGCCTACTCGGTGCCTTGGGCTATTGAATAGGCATGTTTGGATAGTTCAACCTAGATAGATCTGCTTGAGTAGCTTAATCTCGATAGCTCGACTTAAATAGCTCGGTGTAGGTAACTTGGCCTGAATAGCCCAGCTTGGATAGCTCGACTTAGTAGCTCATCAACCTGCAAGAGATTATCTCATCAATCTGTAAGAGATTAGCTCATGGACCTGCAAGAAAGAAGAGTAGAATGGTGATATTAACATATAGATGAGCTGCGAGATCTTGTCCTTTTAGGGTCTCTTGGTTCTATTCATATAAAAAAGAAGCATTGTTCTATTACCATTAGAGGAAAAAATCAAGAGATGGGCCATAACAATCCTTCCTAATGAGCCATAATCATCCTTCCTGTTACGGGGGAACTTAGCCACCATGCCCCACGTGACCGGTACGCGCGCCGAAGGGAGACTACGGCAGCCCCTTGATCCAGCAATCCGACCCCGAGTCGGACATCTTCGTCTCCGCAGCCCGACCCCGAGTCGGCAGCCCCTTGATCCAGCAATCCGACCCCGAGTCGCACATCTTCGTCTCCGCAGCCCGACCCCGAGTCGGCTGCCCCTTGATCCAGCAATCCGACCCCGAGTCGGACATCTTCGTCTCCGCAGCCCGACCCCGAGTCGGACATCTCTCGACAACGACAGGCTATTCCCCAGAGGCACGCCGCGGCCCTCTGCTCCACTACACCCAGCAACGGTCGTATCCGGCGCTGCTCCACGATCCCCTGTAACAGCCGTACAAAGCGGAGCTCCACTACGCCCTGTCATGGCCGTACCCAGCGCTGCCCCACGACGCCCTGTAACGGCCATGTCAGTGGCAGCTCCATCGTGCTACACGATGACCAACCCCCCAAAAGGACCCCCCAGCCTGGTATATATGCGGCTGGGGGGAGAAGGGGGAGGGTAAGCAAGAACTTCCAGAGCATTCTCCTACTTGCTACTATTATCTTTCCTTCTCCTCCAATCTCCTCTGACTTGATCGTCGGAGGGCCCCCACTACCCCAGTGGTGGTGCGAGGCTTGCTTGCAGGTTTCCCGGTGGAAAGTGGAGCGCAACCAACACCAACCAAGGCAACCCAAACGGAACCCCGTTCACACCGCTGTGCCAATCGTTCTCGGTTTGGACCACCAGCAACAGTTGGCGCTAGAGGAAGGGACCGAATCTCAGAGCGATCGTAATGGCACGGCGAGGTGGTCGTGGAGCTTCCAATGCCTCCGGTCGCGGGGCCTCTCGCGCCTCCGGCCGGGAGGCCGCTGCGTCTCCAACACATTCTCAGCAACACTCCACCGTTCCACCCCCCATTCAGATGGTCGAAGCCGCTCAGTTCGACCAGTTAGCCCAGCAGGTTCGCACCCTCGCGGAGGCAGTGCAGAACCTGCAGGGTGTGATGTCTCGGGCGCCGCAGCGGGCCCAGGAGCCGCTGCTCCCTGAGCGCTCACCTGTCCTCCTCAACCCGCGCTCCTTCCTCTCCCATGGGGAGGAGCGCCGGCGCGAGGAAGATTCTCGAGCACGGTCCATTCTGCCGGGACCTTCCCATCGGAGCTGCGCGGGGTACGAGAGGCGGGCCCGGGCGCGTTCCCAGACCTCCCAGTCCTCAAGGAACCCGCGCTCCAGTCGGTCCCCCTCTCGGTGCACCTTGTCTCCCACCCATCGGTCGCGCTCCCTGGACCGGCGGGTGGACGATCTCCACCGACAACTCCAGGTCCTGAAGGGCCACTCCAAAGATCCCTTCGCCGACTTGGAGATCTCCTCCCAGCCGGCGCTTGCCTCGAGGATCCTGCGGACCCCGAATCCGCCGGGGTTTAAAATGCCGGCGATTGAGCCCTATGACGGGGCGGCGGACCCGCGGGATCACGTCGAGAGTTTCAGGACCCTTATGCTCCTCCACGGAGCATCAGATCCTCTCCTCTGCAAGGCCTTCCCGGCGACCCTCCGTGGCCCGGCAAGGGCGTGGTTCGCCGGCTTGGAGGCTAACTCAATCCAGTCCTTCGACCAGTTTACTCGCCTCTTCATCACCCATTTTGCCGTCAGTAGCCGGCGGCGACTGGTCTCCGACTCCCTCTTTGATGTTCGGCAAAACGAGGGAGAAAGCTTGCGGGATTATCTTACCCGCTTCAACAAGGCTACGCTGGAAGTCCGGAACCTGAGCCAGGAAGTGGCTCTTTCAGCCCTGAAGCGTGGCTTCCGAAAGGGCAGACTCACCTTCTCCCTGGACAAACGCCTGCCGCGGAGCTTCCCGGAGCTGTTGTCCCGGGCGAACCAGTATGCGGACGCCGAGGAGGCGGCCGCCCACCGGAGCAAGGAGGCCGCCGAGATCCCTCCAAAGCTCGGGAAGAAAAGGCGAAAAGAGGCACGCCAGAGGAGGAGCCCGACGCCTCAACGTCGGCGCAGGAGCCTGTCGCCGGCGAGGAACCACGGCGCCCTACGCCCTCGTTCTCCGCCCCGACGTTTCAACTGGTACACTCCTCTCCTGACTCCCCGGGCCCAGATCCTCATGGAAATCAAGGGGCGGGAGGACCTCCCGGTCCCGAGACAGATGAAGAAGATTCCTGGGAGGAGGCCCTCTCGGGCGTACTGTGAGTACCACCGGGACCACGGCCACGACACCGAAGACTGCTTCCAGCTTCGGGACGAGATCGAGGCTCTCATCCGCCGAGGGCGTCTCGGTCGATATGTGAACGACCGACGTCCCCCCGCAGACCCGCGTCCGGCCGATCCGGCCCCTCAGGAGCCTCGGGAGCAGAATCGACCTGTCGCGGGCGTGATCCACACTATCACTGGGGGCTGCCCCCGGCCCGAGAGGAACGTAGGGGGCTCGACTGAAGCGTCAGGGGCAGCCGTCGCAAAGAGGCAGAGGGTCGGTAATGTAATCACTTTTTGTGATGAAGATGTAAAGGGGGTTCAGACCCCCCACGATGACGCCATGGTGATCTCCCTCACTATGGCAAACTATGATGTAAGGCGTGTTCTTGTGGATAGTGGAAGCTCAGCTGATATTTTGTTTTACGAGGCCTTCCAAAAGATGAGCTTGTCCAGACAATTGTTGCACAAAACATCCACCCCCCTCATAGGATTCACTGGTGACGCTATCTCGGCCGAAGGTGTCGTTGAGCTGCCTGTGACTGCGGGCGTTGCACCCGCAGAAGCCACGGTGCGGCTCGGATTCTTGGTCGTCCGTGTTTCCTCGGCCTACAACGCTATCCTCGGACGACCCGGACTGAACGCCCTTCGCGCGGTGGTCTCCACGTACCACTTGCTCATGCGGTTCCCCACGGCGGCCGGGATTGGAGAGGTCCGAGGTGACCAACCGACCGCAAGGCAATGTTTCCTAGCAACTCTCAAAGGGAAGAAGCCCGTAGAAGCCTTAAGCGTCGAGTCCCTCGACGCCAGAGACGAGGTGGCCTTGCGGCACGGGGAGCCGGCCGAGGGTGTGATCGAAGTTCCCCTCGAGGAAGGTCGCCCGGACAGGACGATCCGGGTCGGCGCCAATCTCGACCTGGGAGCTCGGGCCCGGTTGGTGGAATTCCTCCGAGCCAATGTCGATGTGTTTGCCTGGTCGGCGGCCGATGTACCTGGGATCGACCCGGAGGTCATTTCTCACGCCCTCAACGTCGACCCGACCCACCGACCGGTAAAACAGAAGAAGAGACACTGTGCCCCGGATCGGATCCGAGTGGTCGACCAGGAGGTAGACAAACTCTTGGAGGCAGGATTCATAAGGGAGGTCAGCTACCCCGAATGGCTGGCAAATGTCGTACTTGTCCGGAAGGCGAGCGGAAAGTGGAGGATGTGCGTCGACTACACCGACCTGAACAAGGCATGCCCCAAGGATAGCTTTCCGCTTCCGCGGATAGACCAACTGGTCGACGCGACTTCCGGATATCAGCTGCTGTCTTTCATGGACGCCTTCTCCGGCTACAACCAGATAATGATGGCTCCACAGGACGAGGAGAAAACTGCCTTTATAACAGACCGGGGGCTGTACTGTTACAAGGTAATGCCCTTCGGTCTGAAGAATGCTGGCGCCACTTACCAGCGCCTCGTCAACAAAGTCTTCAAAGAGCAAATCGGCCGGAACATGGAGGTGTACGTGGACGATATGCTGATGAAGAGCCGCCATGCAGACCAGCACATCGCGGATCTGGAGGAGACTTTTGCCACCTTGCGGAGGTTTCACATGAAGCTGAACCCAGCGAAGTGCGCCTTTGGCGCTTCGGCCGGGAGGTTCCTCAGTTTCATTGTCAACCAGCGGGGGATCGAAGCCAACCCGGACAAAATCAAGGCCATCCAAGATATGTCCCCTCCGACCAAAGTGAAGGAGGTTCAGGAGCTCGCTGGGAGGGTCGCCGCGCTCGGACGATTTGTGGCAAAATCGGCCGAACGCTGCCAACCTTTTTTCAAGGTGTTGAAACGCCCGAAAGACTTCCTCTGGACGGCCGAATGTCAAGCAGCATTCGACCAGCTCAAGGAATACTTGGCGTCTCCTCCCCTGCTGTCCAAGCCGCAAGAAGGGGAGATGCTCTACCTCTATCTGGCGGTCTCCCCAACCGCAGTCAGTGCGGTACTGATTCGGGAAGAGGCAAAGCTCCAGAAGCCTGTGTACTACATCAGCCGGGTCCTACGGGATGCCGAGACGCGGTATACGAAGGCTGAAAAGATCGCCTTCGCGCTGCTGACCGCGACCAGGAGGCTTCGCCCCTATTTCCAGGCCCATTCTGTCACCCTCTCGACCGATCAACCGCTGCGGCAGATCCTCAGCAATCCAGAGAATGCGGGACGGCTGGTGAAGTGGGCAATAGAACTTGGTGAGTTCGACATCCGCTACCAGCCCCGACCCGCCATCAAGGCCCAGGCGCTCGCGGATTTCCTCGCTGAGTGCACGGTGCAGGAGGCGGAACCTAGGTCGCCGGAAACACCCAGCCTCGACCTCCCGATTTGGACGCTTCACATCGATGGGTCGTCGAACCCCGAAGGTGGAGGGGCCGGGCTGGTCCTTACCAGTCCAGATGGAGTGATAGCCGAGTATGCCTTGAGGTTCGGATTTTCAGTGACCAACAACGAGGCAGAGTACGAGACCCTAGTCACGGGACTCAAACTCACCAAGGAGCTCGGCATCCGGCGCCTGAAGGTCTTCACCGACTCCCAGCTGGTGGTCGGGCAGGTCCGTGGAGAGTTCGAAGCCCGGAACCCGACCATGCAGAATTACGTCCGGAAGGTGCAAGCACTCATTCCCGACCTCGGCAGTGTCGACATCCAGCAGGTCCCAAGAAGTGAAAATGCCAGGGCCGACAGGCTGTCCCGCTTAGTGAGCGCAGATGCGCACAACTTGTCGAGGGCGATCTACCTGGAGACCCTGGATGCCCCGAGCATCGGCGAGGCTGGAGCGGTGATGGCGATTGATCCGGAGCCGTCTTGGATGGACCCGCTTGTCGCCTACCTCGCCGAAGGGATCCTCCCTGAAGACGAAGATCAAGCTCGGCGACTTGTTATGAAGTCCGCCCACTACGTACTCTATGAAGGGAGGCTGTATCGGACCTCGTTCACCGCCCTCCTCTTAAAGTGCCTCCGCCCCTCGGAAGCGACCTACGTCCTCGGCGAAGTCCACGAAGGCGTTTGCGGATCACACTTGGGGGCTAGGTCCTTGGCGCACAAGATCATGAGGCAAGGCTATTATTGGCCTACCTTGTTGGAGGACTCAAAGGATCATGTACGGAAATGCGACGCCTGCCAGCGCCACGCCAACGTCCAGAGAGTCCCTTCTGTCCCCTTGGCACCAATCACTGCACCCTGGCCCTTCGCCCAGTGGGAAATGGATATCCTCGGACCATTCCCCGTCGCTTCAGCTCAGCGGAAATTTTTGATTGTTGCAATCGACTACTTCACCAAGTGGGTGGAGGCAGAGCCGCTGGCCACTATCACGGAGGCGCAAGTCCGGAAGTTCGTGAAGAAGAACATCATTGTCCGATTTGGGGTACCTCGGGTCCTCATCTCGGATAATGGCCGACAGTTCGACAACAAGCATTTTCGTGACTTCTGCGAGGAGTTCGGGATCGAGCATCGGTTCACATCTGTGTCGCATCCCCAAACCAACGGCGAGGCCGAGGTCACAAATCGGACAATCCTCCAAGGAATCAAAGCGCGAATCGGTCGGACGGGGCAAGCTTGGGTCGAAGAACTCGAGAATGTCCTTTGGGCGTATCGGACCACGCATCGGACCCCTACCGGGGAGACGCCTTTCAGCCTAACCTATGGCACGGAAGCCGTTGTCCCCGTGGAGCTCGGACTCCCCTCACCTCGGGTGGCCGCGCACCGACCCGAGGCCAATTCGGAGCAACTCCGAGGGAACCTGGATCTCTTGGAAGAAGCGAGGAAAATGGCGCAGGTTCGGATGGCGATGTATCAGCGGAGGGTAGCCCGATATTACAACTCCAAGGTCCGACCGAAGCTTTTCAGAATCGGAGATCTGGTGCTAAGGCGAGCTAAAGCATCTCAACCTGCGGAAGGTGGGAAGCTAGCGCCAAATTGGGAAGGCCCGTATAGGGTTCGCTGGGTAAACCGACCTGGCTCCTACCAGTTGGAGGCCCTAGATGGTCGAGAAATTCCAAGAAGCTGAAATTCCGCTAACCTGCGGATGTATTACCAGTAGAACGACAATGCCAGAAAGACAGTTCAAAAATGTATAACACTTTTCATTTCAATAATTTCTGGTTACAATGGCGTGCTCGTGTGATTACAAGGAATTCCCAGAGGGGAATTAGGGTGTAAAGAAAGTAAAGAAGAGGTGGAGACTCCGAGGAGCTGAAGATCTGGGATCCCGAAACCTCCATCCGAAGCGGCTGCAATCCCGCCGGAAGTGGGTGCTTCCAACCGGAGGCGCCATCGGCGTCTCACGAAGAAGACGAAGAGCCGGCGCGGATAAAGAAGAAGTGGACGAAGGAGAAGTCCACACTGCTCCTACCCAGAGGCGCCATCCATGCCTCACGAAAAAGACGGGGAGCCGCCGCAGACGAAGCTCCCGCTGCCTCCAGGGGAACGCTACCTCTAAGGGATATTCCGGTCCTCCCCAGTGTTAGGGGAGAGAAGGAATACAAGGAAGAAGAGCATATGGAGGCGCGGTCCCGGATCAAGCGCCTGGTGCGGAGCTCAATCGGGAGGCCGAACTTCAAGGAGGAGAGACGTGATCCCGGATGAAACGCCTAGAGCGGAGTTCCGCCGGGGAGAACCTCCTTGTTGATCCCAGATGAAACGGCTAGTTGGCGGAAGTCGCGAAGGGCGCGCCTCCCGTTCCTTCGATAGGGGTCTCTCAACCATGCGCCGGAGAGGAGGCCCACGATCCATGGCAACCTGAACAGCTCCGGCTTGGCAGGCTCCATCGCACCTACACCTATATTTATAGCCAAACTGCGGCCCCCCGGTCGTTCCGCTGCGGGTGGCTCCAATAAATGCGGGCGCATTGAATCCGGAGCCGATCCGGCTCTCGAGGCGTATCTCCCCGCGATTTCCTAAGCGTTATTCTCCTTAATCGCATTCTTTGTGCAGGACACTCCGGGTGGCCTATACCCCTAGGTCCGCATATCTCCGCTCGCGCCCAGGCCGCATCCGCCTCGAAGAACGCGCGTATCGCGGCCGCTTAACTGACACTCCTCGCAAGCAGCAACTGGCGATCCGATTTCCCAGGTAACCCCTCAATTAGCATTTAATGCCCATCTGGTGTTCCCCAGGCGACGCTTGGAGAGGAGGAGAAACACGATCGCAGCTGGCCACGGAGAAATCCCGTCGGGCGGCAAGCGACAGGCGCACGACCAGCGAGCGGAATTTCCCGAGGCTCGGCCCTCGGATGCCAGGCTAACCCGATGATCATCCCGGGAACAGACTAGCCTGAAGCCCCGACCGGTCGCCTCGGCTTGCGCCAGCCTTGGCCGACCAACGAGCGGAATTTCCCGAGGCTCGGCCCTCGGATGCCAGGCTAACCCGATGATCATCCCGGGAGCAGACTAGCCTGAAGCCCCGACCGGTCGCCTCGGCTTGCGCCAGCCTTGACCGACCAACGAGCGGAATTTTCCGAGGCTCGGCCCTCGGATGCTAGGCTAACCCGATGATCATCCCGGGAGCAGACTAGCCTGAAGCCCCGACCGGTCGCCTCGGCTTGCGCCAGCCTTGGCCGACCAACGAGCGGAATTTCCTGAGGCCTGACAACCCTCAGATGCCAGGCTAACCCGATGATCATCCCGGGAGCAGACTAGCCTGAAGCCCCGACCGGTCGCCTCGGCTTGCGCCAGCCTTGGCCGACCAACGAGCGGAATTTCCCGAGGCTCGGCCCTTGGATGCCAGGCTAACCCGATGGTCATCCCGGGAGCAGACTAGCCTGAAGCCCCGACCGGTCGCCTCGGCTTGCGCCAGCCTTGGCCGACCAACGAGCGGAATTTCCTGAGGCCTAACCCTCGGATGCCTGGCCTAGCGCCGGAAGAGTTTCCTGAGGCCTAACCCTCGGATGCCTGGCTTAGCGCCGGAAGAATTCCCTGAGGCCTAACCCTCGGATGCCTGGCTTAGCGCCGGAAGAAGTTCCTGAGGCCTAACCCTCGGATGCCTGGCTTAGCGCCGGAAGAAGTTCCTGAGGCCTAACCCTCGGATGCCTGGCTTAGCGCCGGAAGAAGTTCCTGAGGCCTAACCCTCGGATGCCTGGCTTAGCGCCGGAAGAAGTTCCTGAGGCCTAACCCGTGGATGCCTGGCTTAGCGCCGGAAGAAGTTCCTGAGGCCTAACCCTCGGATGCCTGGCTTAGCGCCGGAAGAAGTTCCTGAGGCCAAACCCTCGGATGCCTGGCTTAGCGCCGGAAGAAGTTCCTGAGGCCTAACCCTCGGATGCCTGGCTTAGCGCCGGAAGAATTCCCTGAGGCCTAACCCTCAGATACCTGGCCTAGCGCCAGAAGAATTTCAAGAGTCGGGAGTCAGCGAGACGCTACCAAGAGTTAAAAAGAAGAAGGACGAAAGTGAAATGAAGAAATTCTATTTGCATTAACTTTCATTGTTTCAGGGCCGAGACCCATACAACTTGGCAAAACGCCAACACACAAAGAAAAGAACGAAAATACAGAAGGTCAGCTTGGAGGAACCCCCGGGTCGGGAACGCCGGCCACGTCCGCAGGGGGTAGGGAGACGGTTGGAGAAGCAGCAGGCAATGGCGCCGGAGGGGAGTCGAGAAGGGAGATCCCACTCAGGTCAATTTCGGGGTACTTAGCCGACACTCTTGCCAGGCCTTCCTCGAAGCCTAAGACAAAGGAGTCGGACCCCGCGTCCGACATGTCACGGACGAACTCGTCAGACTGACGATAGGCCTGTACCGCCTCCGACATATCACGGGTGAACTCGGCAGACTGACGATAAGCCTGTACCGCCTGAAGCCCGATCTCCGCACTCTTCTCGGCCAGCGCCGCCTCTGCCCACTCCATAATCTGAGCCTTCGCCTCCAAGACCTTCGCCACAATCCGGTCGTCCGCCTCGGAGGAGACCCTCAGCAGATCAGCTTGAGCCTCCTTGTGCTTCGCCTCGGCAGCAATGCGAGCAGCCTCAGCCTCCTCCAGGCGCGAATGAAGCTCCTGGTCGCTCGCGCGGGACTTCTCCAAGGCCGACTCCAATTCGCCCAGCTTGGCTTCAAGAGACCGGGTTCGGTTGCGGGCGTTGTCGGCTGACCGCTGGGCCTTCTCCCACCTCTCCCGGTAGTCGGCAGCCTTCCGGGACTGCTTCTCGGCCCGCTCCTCCGCCTTCTTGATCTCGCCCTCGAGACCCGAGGCAACCTTGAGTTGCTCCTGAGCCTCCAACAGTTGCTTCTCGAGGGTGACGAAGCCGAGTGCCCGCTCTTCGGCCACCCGGAGCCTCATCTCGAGGTCCCTGGTCGTCCTCCCCGCCGCAGCCTGACCTCCCTCCTCTACTGCCTTCAGTTGGCTCTCGGCCCTCGCCAGAAGCCTCGCCTGTTCCTCGTAGCACTCCTCCAGGCGGATCATGTACTGGGCGAGCTAAGAGATAGGAAAAACGAGGGCGTCAGGCGGGGATCAACAGAGCCTATAAATGATGAAAGCGACCAAAAGAACACTCACCGACATGAGACAGACGCAGCTGGCAGCCCCAACGTCAGGGACCCTCATCTCCCGGACCTGCCTGCGGTCCTTCTCCAGCAATACCGTCTCGATGAGGTTTCGGGCGCCGGCGAAAGTGAAGGCCGACCCCGACTTCTCCCCGGAGTCGGACGGTGGTTCTGCAGCCTTACCCTTACCCATCGCTTGGGGAAGAGTCATGCTGACCATGCTCGGGGCGGGGACCGCCCCTGGAATTGACAGGGTCCCGCTCGGACGGGGCCTCGGCGCGTCCCTCCTCGTATCATCCGGAGCCGACCGAGTCGAAGGCTGGGCTGGGGACCGATCACGTCCGACCCGTCCATTTCGGGCACGCCCGGGTGATGCCTCCGGAGAAACGGTAGTCTCGGCATCGGAGGGCTGATACAGCGTCAACTCCCGGTCCGCGCCCGCGGCGTCCCCCTGATCGGTGGGTCCGGACCCGTCTGTCGGCGTCGGAGTCGCCTGCCGGCGGGACTTCTTCGCCGGTGGGGCCCCGCTCGGAGGAGCTCGTTTCTTCCTCCGGACTGCTTCCAGTAGGGACGTCCTACCAACAGCCGTTGCCTTGTCCGACCGCATGACGTCGTCGATCTCTGCAAAAAGGACGAGGTGGTCGGAGGTTGAGAAACTGAAGGAAAGAACGAGACGAAAGAGAAGAAAAGAGCTAAAAAAGAAATGGTGGCGGGCTCACGGTCAGTGGGGACCGAGCTCAGACCAACGTTCACCAAGGTATCCTCGGAAATAAGGCAAGCCACCGGGGGGAGCCGGCCCTCGGCAACCAACCCCTTCAAGACGGCGACGCCATCGGATTCCTCCCTCGACAACCTCGATAGGCCAATCGGGGACTTCATCGGCGTCTCCCAGGTAGCCCTGATTCTCCAAGAGGGATCTGCGTCAACGAAAAAGAAACGCTCCTTCCAGCCGTGAATGGAGGAAGGAGCCTCCTTGACGAGGCCGCACCCTCGCCGCGCCGCAAAGCACCACCACCCTTTGTCCTGGGGGTGGCCGCTCAGGCCGTAGCATTCCCAAAAGACATTCAGGGTGGCGGGAACCTCGTGCATGCGGCAGAGAACCTGGAAGGCCGTCAGGGCGCGCCATGAGTTCGGCACCAGTTGCTTCGGCGCCACTCTTAAACTCCGAAGCACCTGCACAACTAAGTCCGAGGGGGGAAAGCGAAACCCAGCCTGAAGAATGCCCTCATTGATGACGACCTTCCCTGGAGGAGGATGGGACATCCTCTCCTCAGGCCCCGGGAGCGTAACATTGCAGGCCTCGGGAAGGTGGTATCGAGCCACGAACCTATCTAGGTCTTCAGCGACCAGCTCCGACTTAATGCGGTCTGCTCTCACTTCGCCCATCCCTAATGGCCAGTGAATCTACGGTCAGGACGGGGTCAGGAAGGGGGAAAGGACCGGAACGACTGGAGTACCCTAATACAAAAGGAGAAAGTATGGAGAGCCTTAAATTGAAGAATGGGGCAACTCACCGGAAGAGAAGGAAGAACGGCTCCGAGAGCGTCAAAGGAGGAGCAAGCGAACAGTCCGACGGCAATGACGGCAGCGCAAAGGAGAAACTCGAAGATGTCTGTAAAGAGAAAGGCGGACGGAGGAGGGCCCCCGGTTAAATAGGCGGAAAGGTGGGTGACGCCTCGGTGACGCCAGAGGACGCCTGGCTGCCGAAGGGTCGCTCACGCCCCAAAGGCGAATCGACGCCATTAAGGAAGGATGTCCGCCGAAATCCTCAGACTGCCAGGTCAGCAACAACCACCATACGCCATAAAGAAGGCGGGGAGCTCGAAGCGCGCGCGCCTCTCCGAGGGATGGCGGCAATCTCGAAGCATCACTCCCTTCGCCCATTCCCCTTCTGGTTCCAGGCTCGGAAGTGGGGGGCTACTGTTACGGGGGAACTTAGCCACCATGCCCCACGTGACCGGCACGCGCGCCCAGGAAGACTACGACAGCCCCTTGATCCAGCAATCCGACCCCGAGTCGGACATCTTCGTCTCCGCAGCCCGACCCCGAGTCGGCAGCCCCTTGATCCAGCAATCCGACCCCGAGTCGGACATCTTCGTCTCCGCAGCCCGACCCCGAGTCGGCTGCCCCTTGATCCAGCAATCCGACCCCGAGTCGGACATCTTCGTCTCCGCAGCCCGACCCCGAGTCGGACATCTCTCGACAACGACAGGCTATTTCCCAGAGGCACGTCGCGGCCCTCTGCTCCACTACACCCAGCAACGGTCGTATCCGGCGCTGCTCCACGATCCCCTGTAACAGCCGTACAAAGCGGAGCTCCACTACGCCCTGTCATGGCCGTACCCAGCGCTGCCCCACGACGCCCTGTAACGGCCATGTCAGTGGCAGCTCCATCGTGCTACACGATGACCAACCCCCCAAAAGGACCCCCCAGCCTGGTATATATGCGGCTGGGGGGAGAAGGGGGAGGGTAAGCAAGAACTTCCAGAGCATTCTCCTACTTGCTACTATTATCTTTCCTTCTCCTCCAATCTCCTCTGACTTGATCGTCGGAGGGCCCCCACTACCCTAGTGGTGGTGCGAGGCTTGCTTGCAGGTTTTCCGGTGGAAAGTGGAGCACAATCAACACCAACCAAGGCAACCCAAACGAAACCCCGTTCACACCGCTGTGCCAATCGTTCTCGGTTTGGACCACCAGCAACACTTCCTTATTTGAATACTTTTAATAATAGATCCTCTTAAATATGCTTAAGATTCAAATCTGTTTAAAATTGGTCGTTGCACCTGCCACATGGTGACTCATGATAGGTACGTTGATTTTAAGCCATATCCCTAATATTATATTTTTATTAAACTTTTCTACTTCTAAAAGGCGGGATACCGAACACTTTTATTCTTTTAGCCACTTGATCTAGAATTGAATAGTCATGGTTTCATCTTTGAAAGAGTTAAAAGCATATCTTTTTGTTTTCTTTCTTTTGTTTTATTTTTATATGTTTTATTTTCCATGCCTTTCTTTAAGCGCGTTCCATTCGTCTAATTTTCTTATTTTGGATAGCAAAGAAGGAAAGTAAGTCGAGTGATTATGATAAAATAGAAAGGGGCAAAACATGAGGATGGTGATGGAAGAAAGTATATGAATGTTGGGCTCAATAAATGATGATGGACGAAGTTAAACAAATGAAAGGAGAGAGAAGCATGTGAGTAGGGAGAGCAACAATGAAAGGATGAAGTCAAACAAAAAATGTAGGTTGGGGTGAAGATGAATTGGGCAAATAGAGATGGTGGGAGAGGAACTAAGGGTGGAGGAAGACAAGGTATCCAGATAAGATGATGTTGAAGACGGGCTAAGGGGAAGAAATAGGGTGAGGGAGGAAAATATAGAGCTGATGTTGAGATGTGCAGCATATAGACAATCATGAGTAATGCAGCTACAATTGGATCAATTGTTGGTGATATTGGATAGGCAAAATTGATTGGACAAGCAAAACAATGGGCTAAATTTGAAGAAAATTGAAAGTATTTTCAATTTCTTTTTAAAAAAGAAGCTTTAGCTCTTTTTGACACTAGAAAAATATAAAATATGTTTAAAATTAAAGATCCTATGGCTAAAAATAGAAAGGATTATATGTGTGTGAGATTAGTTTATCCAATGCATCTCAAAAAAAATAATAAAAATGTTTCCTTTCTTTAATTTACAATCATAATGGGAAACCTTAACAATGGAGTTCCTAACCTCGATATCTTATGATGGTTGGAGTATTGATAATTTGTATAGATGATTTTATTTCTCTATCTCTAAGACTTCTGTTAATCTCATTTTTTAAAAATTCTCTCTTTTATGCGGAGAAAAAACAAGTTGAGCCATATGAGGTTCAAATAGAAAAAAAATGAAATCATTATTTGAACCTATCAATTCTCTATGGGCTAGAATGCAAACAACCTACTGCTGAAGCTTTAGCTTGCTATATACAGAGCTATTTGGGCTCGAGCCAAGCTTAAGATGAAAAGCAATTCTTCCAGCTTGGCTTGTACATTATATAAGCGAAGCTCGAACAAGCTTCTTGGTAAGTGAAGCCAAACTCCTATTTATTTTTTTGAGCCTTAAAAGTTCAAGCTTAGCTTATTTATGAGACACACTTCAGAATATATTTAAGCATGAACTATTTTTCTAAATGAACCAAGCTCAAACAAACTTGTAGCTAAATCAAATTTGAGTTGCTAAACAACTCGATTTGATTGCAATCCTATTTATAAGACTTCTTTGTGTAATATTAAAATTATAGACATATAAAATATTTTTTATATTTCCAACAATTCAAATTAAACTTCAGTTTTATTGCATCTTTATTGAAAATAAGTAAATCACAAGCCACAATGAAATGAAGCAGCAGTAATGTAATATTTTTTCTTAAATTATGCCACATTTTCTCCATCACTTTCAAAAAGAAGATAAGGATTAAAAAGAAATCAAAACACAAGAAATTCTAACATACGTCCGAAAAAGAATACAAATATATTACAAATTTTTAACAGAAACCGACTTGAGGGAAAAACCATTTTTTTTTGGTAAATAGGGAAAAACCTTTAACGGCTAGTATTGCTTCACCGATATTGTCCGGTTCCCAACGGCCTCATTACGGCACCATCCTATTTGCCACGGTCTCGTTCGCTCCCCCCCCATCTCGCCAAAACTGTCTCCTTTTTTTTTGCCAAAACTGTCTCCTTCGGCACTCAAAATTTCAAAACATTCCAACCTGTAATAAACGCGCTCGAATTCCCCCGTCCTCCGTCCCCAACGCCTCCGCCTCCGCCTCCTCTCTATTTCCGACTATCTCGCGATGGTCGGCGACGATGACGCCCCCCGGCCCGGCTCAGGCGCGACTCCCGCCCCGCCGGCTCGTGTCTCGCTCGCACCTTTTGCCCCTTTCGTCTCCCCGACTCCACGCCGCCTCTCCAGCTGCTTCAACGAGCCGAGCCAGGCTGCGACCCCGGCGAGGAAGAAGCTCGCGTGGGTCTCCCTCCAGGGCCGCCTGGTCGGCACGCAGGAGGCCACGTCAGCCAGCGCCGTAGGAGGGGGCTTGACGCCGGTGGAAGCCGCGGCTTGGGAGCTGTTTACCCCACTCCAACGGGTCCTCATCGTTGCCGTCGTAGCCGTGGCCTCCTCTAAGTCGAAGAGAGCTCGGAAGATAGCGCAACTCCACAGATCGGTAGATATAAGGGTTCGTCATAGATTCGAAAAGTCTTAAATTTTTTGAACCACTGAAGCGATGGAATCATTTATTTCTTGTTTCTTATGGCCATTTTAGTTTGATCAACTGGCTTCCTTCGCTGTTCTTGTATCTTTTTATGGATATGCGTTCTAAAAAAAGCATTGAACTTTTTCACAAATTTAGCTTTCAAAAAGTTAAGCAAGAGGAAGTGAAGGCACGGCCTTTGGTAAATTCTCTGTCTTGACAAAGAGTCTTTTTTACATGAAAAACCGCTTTTTATTTCGGTAGGTATTCCGTTAAGAACTAAGATTTCTTTATGGAGTTCTTCGCTTGCTAGTCTTGTATGGTAAAAGTTCTTTCCCGAATGCATTTGATATCGGGAAAATCATTTTCTCCTTTTTTTTGTGGAGGTTTGAGGATTAGTTTTTTATTCTCCTCAGTAGTTATGGCCTTATGGGATTTGGCGTACCTTCCGTAGCTGTTTTTTTTTTTTTTGGTTGGGGAGGGGGCGGGCGGTCTGGAAAACTTAACAATTCAGTTTCAAATAAAGCAGGATCAGGTGCTGCTAAAGCATGCAGCAGAAGCTCGACAACTTGTGTGAGCGGATGAATTCTGGAATTGCTGCTGCCCAGAAGCGGGATTCTAGAGGAGCTAAATTGGGTGGCAACAGATGTTCAATTTTGGAATTGAATCCTGGGTGTGGCATTATTCCTCTTTGCAAGAACTTGTCACATAGGGCAATGGTGGGAGCTCTGGCTGACTAAAAAGAATTGAATTTTATATTTATATTAACATTTTGTATTTTCATATGGCCTTAACATTTCCCTTACAGGATCTGAATGGAATAGAATCTACCAAAGATGAGATGCTGAAGACCTCAATCGTGAATATGGCGGAGCAAGAGGAGCGTCGAATGTCTGATTTGTCTGATTTTTGTTGGAGTGTGACATCTTCTGCAGATATTCAGGTGCTTGAACTGTTAAACTCTTTGATAGATCCAAGATGATCGATTAATTATGTCCGGGGGAAACAGAGACATAAAGTTGGGATTGCCTTTTTGTTGGTCTAAACCATGTTTAGACTGGGATTTGCCTTTGTGCTTGCAAAGTACTGACTGGGATTCCATAGTTGGTGAAGTTTTCTGAACAGCTTGGTGATGCTTTCTTGGACATTTTCTTGCATTCTCTTAATTGAAAAGAAAAAAAAATGCTGGAAGCTTTATTTTGATATGTTCTGAGCCTTAATTTTTTCCATTCTAGCATGGTTTTATTTTGTTATTGAGAAACTGTCGCAACTAGATAATAATCTAAATAAAAATTATGGATTCAGTTCGATGTTCTGTTCATTCTGAAAATATTTCCGTGCCATTCTTCAGAGGTGATCAGGAATAAGATATCACTGTTGTATTCTATACTTGTTTACTGTTTCGGAAGTTTCTTGAACCTTAGGTATTTTTCATTCGAGTATGTTGCTATTTGGTTAAGAGCATTTGTCACCAACCTACGTAATATCTGAATTTAAATTGTGGATTCCATTAGTTTGCTTTATGTTTTGTTGTGCATTCTAAAAACATCCTCTTTTTTATCCTGTGCTCCAAGATGGTCATGGATAGGACCCTATATTTGCCGTCTTGATACCGGACTCCGTACCAGTATCATACTAGCACAGTATTAGTACGGTACGGTATGAACTGTTTTTGACGTACCGAGTATCGATACGCTACCTGTACTGGGTACTGGTACCCAAACCGGTATGGTATGGAACACCCCATACTGCCTGATTCCCATACCATGATAGGACTTGGTTAGTTGTGGTTAAGACTTGTTTAGTCCTTTAAGAAGTTCTCTTCATCATTTGTTTTGCTAGTACAATTTGCTGAGTAGAGAAAGTTTTGAATTATTGAACAGTTGTTCTTGTACAGTTGGATTTAATTACTAATTTACTGGCCGGTTAGTTATTATTATTGGTTATTGTACTAATGCTATGGAATATACATGATCATTTAAACACGGTTATGTGATTTTCCCTGCATAATATCCAGACTTCAATTGCATTCAGTTGAGCTCACTGGCGGCAGAGCAAGAATTTTACAACCTTAGAAACGAGTGTGAAGAGAAGGATGCTACCATAAAGGAACTGACTGCTGCTGCCCATGCATCCAGTGTTGCCGACTCTAAGGTGCGTCTTCTTTTGTTGGTTCTTACTTGAGAAGATAATTTGATATTTTATCCTTTTTATCCTGATTAGAGGATTATGGAGTTGGAGGAGATCATAAGAAAGGAAAAATATGGTAATATCCAAATTGAAGAAAGACATGGTGTTCTAGAGCAACAGGTAAAAAGAACTGGTACCTGTTTTCATTGGATTTGCAGAACCTGGAAGTTATAGGTTTGCCTCTGGTTAACATCAAGTTACTGAAGTGAATAATGGATGTAGGTTATGAACTAACAAGGCTTCGAAGAGCCTCTTGTTCTGCTACAAACTCTGATATTAGGCAGCTCCCGGTCATGGCAAATAATATTCTCTATGACATGAGTAGCACTAGTCCATCATCATCAGATTGTGATTCTCCTGTGGAGCACAAAGAACTCTGCTGTCAAGGATCAATTGCCTATTGTAGTCCTCAGCAAGAAGCCTTTGCAGCAGTAGAAAGTCAGAGGCAACCTTCAACCAAATCCTTTTCTTCTTAAACAGATCTTCAGGGAGGGTTCTGATGCGGCGCTCTGTTAGCCCTCTTAAAGAGAATCAAATGATTCAGAGAGCTGAATCAACTGTGGTGCTAAGGGCCCAGGCAATTGTCATCTTCTAGCGTCGATTCAAAGAAAATTAAAAGGCGCACTCAGCAGGGATCAAAGAACATTTCTGCTCCCAGAAGAGATGGGTTTAGGTGCTTTTGTTTAACTTGGTAATATTTTTTACTCGGGCATTATGTTTCTGTACTTCTGATGCATCTACAAGAAATTCACATCTTTGCGCTGCCATTTGTTCGATCCTAGAACTTAAGAAAGTTTCAGTGAAATAGTCACAACAAACATTTTTTTTGAAAAAGAAATTGATGCGGCATTTGGTAGTTTCATTTTGCATTTCTGGATTTACTGAAAGTTGGATTACATTGGTTGTGCCTCACTTGATTTTTCTCAAGTCAGTATCATTGCCATTTTCAATAGGTTTATAAGGTTAGAGCAAAATCACCTTACCATTACGAGGCATGACCGTGGCTTTTGTTTGGGAATTTTCAGAAAGTTATATCATATGTTAAACTGCATCATTAATTTGATCTAGGTGGAACAGAAGGGGCATGTTCATTGTATCCATCTATGGAGCAGCACATTAAGCATTTGGAATTTTCCACCTGCACATTGCCAAGTATGGTGTTATTTGCACCTCAGCTAGATGAATGAGTTTGAGAAACAATAGATTTATTACTAATAATGCATAGTTAGATATTGTGCAAGCTGAAATCTAGGGCCAATGAATTGGCTACCAGTAATGTAATCAACACCTATGGATGCTTTGTTGCTTGTAATTTTTTTTTCTTCAGTTTATGCTGCAATTTGTGTTACAAAAATTAATAGAACTTCCTATTCACTTTTTATCCCTTGTTATGGTCTTAATATTCTCTTATACTATCTCTTGATCATTTGATTCACAGAAACAAGAATATTTCCAGAAGGAGCACCAGAACCGGTACTACTAGAAGCTAATGTTGGAATGCAAGGAAGAAGACTGAATGTTATAAACAATGCACATAGCAAGCATGGGAAGTAGCTGAGTTACACTTCACATTGTATATAGTGTTTTGCTCTCTTGCTGATGAAGACAATGGAGATGAATGATGATGAAATCATTGAACAGTGGAAACATCTATATGTCAGTACTTCACTGTAATTTGTGTCAGGCACACTTTGTCCTAGTGTCATGCTATTCAGTGATATAGAAAAATATTGATTTAATTTTCTGCTATTAGCACGCATTTTCATATTACATTGATACTGGAATATTGTTTTGGAATGGAACAAGGCAAGCTAACATGTATAACAATACACTTGATATAACAAATACTTCGCAAATCCTCTGGAAAAATAAAGTTTTTGTGCCTCTACAGGGTAGTTTCCTGGCCGTTAACTTATTTTATTTTATACATTCTCGCATGTAGCAAACATCGGTCATGTAAGTGTCTGTTTTGAATTCTGCAATGAGATTTACTGTCAGGGATAATGAAAGATATGTCTGCTTCTGCTTAATAGATTGCAGAATCATGAGAATAAACATTCTGATTCCAGCAAGCTCTCAACTTTTGACATCAGACATGACAAGGTTAAGCCATTAGCTGACAAATTTTCTCTAAAGCTGTTCGCCTAAATAATAAAAATTTGAATCATGGGCTGTACTTGAAGAATCATGAGTATCAATCCTGCTCTGAACACCAGGAAAAACATGGAGCTGGGATTTAAAGAAAATGCGTTGCAAAAAGAACTGATGACATGGACTAATAATTCACATGACTGAAGGATAAATGATGGAACAAATATATGATTCACTCCTGTCAACAACCTAATGTATCAAGTACTAAATACAACCTAGTTCATGAAATTTGTAAAATTACCATAGTTCAGTGGAAATTCGATGGCGGATAAATACCTTTAGCAGCTAATACTCTGATAGTACGGTAGTAGCATCCGGTTCAGATCTTTAAAACAGAAAATAGATCAAATAATTTTTCATCGTATAGTCTATTTTCTTGCAGAAGGGATGCATTTGAAAGGCCTGCATAGAAATACAATTCAAGGGCATGATCAGTTTGATGATTATCCTAAATACACTATAAATAAACATGTTAGTTTACATGGTAAGATTTGGGAAAAAAGATCTGTGGAAAGTTTAAGATATACAGATAATAACTCAATTTAAGTTTTGAGGAAAGAAGGTTATGGCTGAGATTCATTTTGTACAAATTCAAAAGAGGACGATGGCCATCTTCTACTCAGATACATCCAGAGTTTTGTGGCTGGATGTATTCATTTCAGGTATGCCCATGTATTTCGGAAGGCGAATACGGCAGCAGACTGACCGCCTCTTTGCTATTCATCACTCCGGAGATGTTTTATGGATAGGGGACGTTTCCTGCTCCCTACCTTTGTGTACTTTTATTTCTTTTTGACACAAGGGTAGAACTCAGCCAAGCTGACGTGAGCTACCTAAGTACCAAAAAAAAAAAAAAGCCCTTGTCCTTTGCTTTGGGAAAATTAGGCAACAATAATAATCATTAGCCACCACAGAAAAAAAAGAAAAAAACAAATTACAAGTAAATACGTGCAACTTGCATTACAATATACAAATAAAAGAAAATCGAAAAGGCAAGTTTAAAGTTACACACATTTTAAAAGAAAACAGTAAAGAAAGGTTAGTATGAACACTAGAAATATTTGCAATTGGAATAAGACATGCAATGTTTATAAAAAAAAAAAAAGACATTACAATCATTGGGCTACTGCCTCTAAAAAATTGATTAATTCTTTCCAAATATGAGATCGGAGAGGAGACATGTACCGCATTTTTGATGGTAAAAAATGTTTCATCTTTCTTGGCATTTTTATTGAGGAAATATTTTTTTTATTTTTTGTAATTACAAAGAGTGACCACGATGCGATTGGCTGGATCCCATCACCACTAATCGCAACTGAACCGTCGGAACATTTAAGACATTCGTAGGGCACCGTCCTCCGTTAGTTCTTATCAACCCATGCTCAAATCCAACCATCGATCGTCAGAGGTACTAAAATTTTCAAACTTGAAACCAGGAGGAATGCACCACCACGGTAACTATTACCCCACCATCATAGCCGAACACACTTTTCGAGTCCGCTCACCGCCCCGAAACCCCCAAACGTCCCCCCCTCCCCGATTCTTAAATTCGAATTATCCCCCGTCGGCTGCGGATCCACGCCTCCATGTGGATCGCTAGCCCCACACCCCTCTTCCTTCCCTGAGACCAAGAAGAATCCGAAGCCGAAGAGATCAGAGAAGAAGAAGGAAGAAGAATCCGAAGCTAGTTCCGGTGAGAAATGGAATATTCTTAGATCATTTCTTGGGATTTTTTGCCATTCTTTGTGTTTTTTGGGTGATCTTTTGGTGCTGGAATGGGATTCGAAGGTCGCGATGCCGGAGGCGAGGAACTGGCCTGTGCGGGGAGGAGGGGCGGCAGCGGGGGGGATCGGTGGTGGCTTCTTTATCCGGAGGGGAGCGTCGCCGGTGACAGAGGCAGGGCCGAGGCGGGTCCCGAGCCGGCGGTTCGCGGATGGAAGAGAACATCCCACCGTGGGCCGTGACTCGGAGGAGGAAGAGTCCCTGCCGACATGGTACCCTCGGACGCCTCTTCGGGACATCACCCTCATCGTCAACGTAAGGATATTCTCCCCGCCCCATTTTGAGCCTGTTCTTTGATTCATAGTAAGGTAGGTCTTTTCTTTTTTGATGGATCGGCTGGCTTTCTTTTTCCATTTCAGAAGATTTATGATCGTTTCGTGGAATTTACTTCTTGAAACGATGGAATAGGTTAACAGATCCTCAATAGACGGGTGCTGCTTTGTGTCTTTGGGAAGTTTCGACTCTTCATTTCTATTTTTTAAACGATTAGAATATCCTTCTTGGAAATTATTAGTTCCTCAGATGACGATGCTCTGTAATGTGGCGTTTTCATGCATTTCTAGAATCTTCTAGCTCATACTTAGAGTTTTATTTTGTTCCGTGGTGTTGTTTATTTTATCCGGTGATCAGAGTATCGGCAGTGCAATCTGTAACCGGATGAATAGATGGGAATTTATATGCTTTCTTGACAGTTGTCTGAATTTTAGTTGCCTACTCGTGTTCTTACATCTAGAGCAATCAGGAGAACGATCGACTTGCTTGGATATCTATTTTCTTCGGCACCTCTTGTTTTCTTATTGAATTCATTCATGACTGGTTTTGGTATTATGTCGTCTCTGTTGCCATGCTTGAAGTTCTAATTACTGCATACCATCATGAACTATGTGTTTATTTCTTTAACTTCTGTTGATTAATTAAAGCTGCATCAATATGCAAATTCTTGTCTCATGAATGAGTGAAGATGCATGTAATTATCATGATATGACATATTGTGGCTTGTATGTTTTTTTTCCACAATCTGAGTCATTGATTAGAAAGATACCCTGAAAATGATATTGCTCCAAAAAGTTTTCTTCAACTTGATGGAAGATTGGGACCGATTATTGTTCTATTGCATGTGGCCTCTTCAATTTGTAGGTTGATGAATTTTTGAATATTGTTACTGCTATGATGATCAATGCGTGGTTATTCTTTTTAATTGATGAATAATGTTCAAATGGTGAAGAACTTTTGGAATGGCTCTTTACTTTTTCTGAAGGAACAGAAGACAAGTAAATTTTCTCCATTTAAAATATTATAATACATTATTCAATGAGTATGCTGGGCAGTGCTTGCACAGAGACTTTGGTGTTATCTGAGTTTGAAGTAGGAAAACCAGAATTTTACACATCTTTGTACTACATGTCATTTTTAGTCGACTTTTTTCTATTGGTTGTTTTCTTTGATCTTTTGATAGGATTATTACTAATAGTAGTTCCGTGATCTCGAATGGAAACATCGGTATTTGTCTGGTTTGGGGTCAACATGGGATGTGGGAACTTATTTTCATTTTCATTTTACGACCACTTTATGGAATATTCTCTTCTGGTTCATTGAAAAAATTGGGTGGTTTTTCACTGACTAGAGAGCACCATAGGATCATTATATTGGTGATTGATTGACCCCTCTGATTGTAGAATGGCACTTTTTTTTTATGTAGATCAAATGAGCTGGTCCAGATCCAAAAACATTTAACAAAACAAGGAAAATTAGTGGAAGGGAGAACAATATTGAGAGAGAACCAAACTTGTTTTAGTAAGAAAATAAAGGCCGAAAAGAGCAAAATTTGTTTCTCTACTTACAAAGACGCCACACAAAGCCCTCTCTCATGTCCTGCTTTAATAATTGCATGATTCCTCTGCAAATTGATGTTGTATGAATTTTTCTATCTTGTCCTGCTTTAATAATTGCACATGTATTTATTAAGTAGTAGCATGAGAACCAAAGTTTTAGTTTTGACTCCTAATCCACTTCTGTATGCTTTGATTAAAGTTAGCAGTCCATTTGCTTTGATCTTCTCCTTTTTCTAAAATTGTTTTCGTACAAATTAGATCAGCTTGTCAGAAAGCCCTTGAAGCATTCTAGGTATATTAGTGAACTTGGACAAGTAATAGCTGGACCATAATTCTTGATGTCATAGTTCTCTTTATGACAACTGCTTTGAATCCTAGAAGTGCACTACTTTACAGTTGAAGTGAGTAATCACATTTGAGTTCAGAATCATTTGTTATACACTTTAATAATTGACTATTTATTGATATCTTTTAAGTAGCTGTTGTTCTTGAGTAGATCAATATGTTTTAAAGGATATATGCGGCTCTTCATCTTGAAGGGGTCTGTACTCACTTGCATTATGTTTATCGGACTTGCTGTTTTGATTAAATTTATTCTGGTTTTCCAAGTAATTTTTTGATCATCCATTTCGGACATACTTGGCAGAGATGTCTTACTGTAGTATTATTTTTGTTAATTTCAGAATTGAGCTGAAGAGCTATGATGAATATTGATTTAATTCATGTCAGCTTATTGTCTCACTATTACCACGTTTTTCTTCCTGATGAATTTTACACAGACTAGATTTTGATTTGTTTTTGAAATTTATTAGGCTTTGGAGAGGAGAGGAGCCGTTTGCGAGCAGGCTCGGGGCTCAGCAGAATGCTCAGCAGAGGGACGTTGATCCTGAAGCAACTCCCCAACGACAATATCCACAATCCCTTGCTGCAGGAGCCAAGTGTTCTGAACGGACTCGACATGAACCAAGTGTTTCTGAACAGACTCCAGTCAACCAATTCCTCCCGTCGATATTTCTGATACTCCTCAATTCCGACGTTCACAAGTTTTTACCTCTGCTTCTCCAATTGAGCATCCACTGCAGGCATCTTCCTCTTCCAGTTCACTTCCTCCTGCTGAGCACTCACGACAGACCACATCTGTTTCCAGCAATCTGGCAACCTGATGATTCGAAGCCTACCTGAGTATGAGATGAAGCCATCATGCTCAATTGAACGTCCACTGCAGACATGTTCTTCTTCCCACCACCCAGACCATACGTTGTTCTACCGATCTAGCACCTGATGATTTGAACCCTACTGAGCAGCAAAGAAGTTGTCGACCTCAATTAATGATCCAGTGAAGACATCCTCCTCTCCCAGTTCACTTTCTTCATCGGAGCTGCCACAGCAGACTGCAACTGTTTTTAACCATCAGGCACCCAACATTCAAACCAATTGAATATGAGAAGAAGCTGTCGAGCTCTATTGATGAATCGAAAGGGTTGTGAAAAAAAATCTGAGAGAACCACGAAGGTGCCAGCCAAGAAGGACACTCAGAAGAGCACACTGATGTCGCTGCGATAAGGTGAAACAATTCGTTTCACGGATTGAAGTGAGAAAAATTTTGGAGGAGATTCATCATTCTGATGATATTTTTCCTGCCCCGTCTGCCCCGTCTGCTGCTAAGTCAGTAATTTTGCTGCCTTCTTAATTTCCTTGGCGCCCTGCCAGCTTATAGCTCAATTTGGACTGAGGATTCTGTTGCTGTTCTTCCTCTTTCATCCAAGTTTCTGCTGGGCCTTTGATTCAGGTGTCTGTTCCGACTCTGTACATGTAGAGCTGTTCCCTAATTTGCTGCTAGAGTAGCATCTCGTCCATTTCTGATGTGTTTTTTGCTTTATTTTGGGCTTCTGCTGGACCTAGGTTCAGGTGTGCGTTTGTTCTGGACCTCTGTACATGTAAGGTAGTTCCCTGGTTTGCTACTAGAGAAGGACCTCCCTCCAGTATCTGCTGTGGTCACTCTTTGTTTTGGGTTTGTGCTGCTGATGTAGTAGGGGTTTAGGTACCGTGTCTCACATCTTGTACATTTGGGGCCTTTTTGGTTTTGTTACATGTGAAGCCTTTCATAATCTGAACATTGTATCTTTCCCTATGGCTATAAAAAGAAAAAAACAATGCTTTTTGAGATTGTAAGCTGTACAGAGAATAGTCGATCTTTTTTTTTTTATTGATTATGGTTCAAATAGAATTCCTGAAAGGAAACGTCAGAGTTTTCTTTTAATATATATCAGATCATGTTGCTGGCCATTGCGCTTATGGCTTTTATTTAATAAGGTGTCACGCTTCCGATCCAAGCCGCACACTCGTAGTGAATTCTCCTCACGAAATATGTAAGACATCTCATCATGATATCAAAATCAGGCGGTAAAAATAATTTAATCAATAATATGCAATCTTTTTTTCATCAACTAACTCAACCTACAATGTCTCACAATTTCAATATTAGTCTAAGGTAATGCATCAATTTAAATAAATTTTAAGTTAAGATAATTCGTGCCACAATTCTTCTAGTCACTCTTCCATGTTGTAAAATTTCGATTGAGCTAATTCTTTGGATCTATAAAAATAGTAGAAAACCGTATAATTAGTTAGATAGCCTAGTAAGTTATGAATACCATAACTAGACAATTCAATAATAATATAAAATATAAATACAAATTACGATAAATCAATATAAAGATATAATCAATTTAGTTTCAAAACACAAATCTATTGAAATCCGTATCTTTCAAATATCCGTATACATAATCATAAATTTGATTCGAAATTTATCATATTTAACTCAACAGTCTTTAACTATGGCCACACTTATATCTTGTGGCTAGGCTAGAAACTGGACCGCACTTATATCCTGCAGAGGAGGCCAAAATGCCGCATTATACCCTGCGGAGTGAGCCAGAATACCGCACTTATGCCTTGCGGAGTGGACAAGAATACCACATTTATATCCTGTGTGGGGCTAGCATTGCTAATGCATAACCACTAATAGGTAGGATCTAGAAAGAACATAGTCAGATTGAGAGTTTCAAATCTGATATACATCAAAGTTCTTTTTGTAAAATAATAAATGTATCATAATCTGATCAAAATCTGCATATATGATGCAAGAACCGTAAATGTAATAATAGTCAAAAAATTTAATCCAAAAAATACAACCTATATTTTCAAAAACCATCTAAAATAAAATCACATATAAATCCATTAACAATTTATTCGATGTAAAAATAATATTATATAAATAAAAAAAATCTAGAAAAGGTAGATCATTACTTACTTTGCAAATGCGATCCAACTAATAGATCCAAGCCTCGGTCCGGCGAGGTGGTCCAGCGTCCCCTTCCGGCGACAAGTTGAGGAAGACGAATGGAGGAGAAACTTCTAGTCGGCAGCTCGATCTCGATGAACTCGAAGGAAGGAGGAGGAACTCTATAAATAAATTTTTCCTAGCCTTATCTGACGGTATCATGATTGCGATGAACCCTTCATCTTCAACACAATAGGAGAGGAATCATCATTGCGATCGGAGAGGAGGAAGAAGACTCCAGCCAGAGTCTTCCTTCCTATTGCCTTTGGGCTGGGCCGGTCATATGGACCAGACTTAGTCCACTGGGTTTCACAAAAGTGGTGTTGATTGTTTTGTTGTTACAAGATCTTTTTTCTGAAAGTGTAAATTATTTTTATCTATATTCTGTCTACTGATGGTCTACTTTGTGATAAAGATGTTCTAATGAGTTATTTTGGTCTTTAAATTGTGGCAGTATATTTTCTTTCATGTGGACTGTAAAGCCTTGTTTCGGCTTGGACAACCTCATATATGTATATGGTTTAAACTCGGTTTCCTTCCCACCTAAAATACATAAGGGGTTGTGGGAACAACCTTAGTAGGAATCCGGTTTAAAATATACATCGCAGTCTTTATGGCTTTACCCCACAAAAATTCAGGTAATGTAGTCACTAATCATATATCTTGTCATATCCAATATGGTACGACTATGCCTTTCAGCTACACTATTCTGCTGAGGCATTTCAGACATTGTATATTGAGCCACGATACCATGTTCCTAAAGAAATCTAGCAAATGGTCCCATGTTGCGACCATTCTCATCATATTTTTTATATTATTCATGACCTCTATCTGATCTCACAACTTTTATTTGTTTATCTAGTTATTTCTTAACCTCTGCTTTGAAAACCTTAAAAGCATCCAAGACTTGAGATTTTTTCTTAATTAGATAAACATAACAATAACGTGAGAAGTCATCAATAAAGGTGATGGAATATTTGTCTCCGGGTATGGATTAAGGAGAACATGGTCCACATATATCTATATGTATCACTTCAAGTAGTATCGAACTTCTTGTGGCATTTTTCTTGGTACTTTTAGTTTGCTTTTCCTTAATGCAATCTATACAAATACTGAAGTCCGTAAAGTGAAGAGTTTGTAAAACTCCATCCTTTACTAATCTTTCAAGCCTCTCTTTCGAGATGTGACCTAACCTTTTATGTCACAACCTCAATGAAGTTTCAGTTTCATGACTACGCTTGGTGCCAACATTCATATTTACATGCAGGGTGAGAAGCGAATGAGAAAATAATGTATCGAGGTTTATTTTGTACAAACCATCACATAAAATTTCACTACCAACAGAAACATTGTTTTTCATGATAGAGAAGGTTTTATTCTTGAATTCAAAAGTATGTCCTTCTACATCAAGGCGAGACAAGGAATTTATGTTTTTGGAGATAGAAGGAACATAATGTCTTTGGTAAATCTAAACAAAAACTAGAATCAGAAACAAGTATGTAGGTTCCAATAGCATTTATTTCAGCTTCAAATTTATTCCCCGTAAAAATGGTTTTCTCATTTCTGTGTGGCCTGTGGGTTGTCAGAAATTCCTGCATAGGATTACACACATGAATTGTGGTACCAAAATCTAACCACTAAGTATTAGAAGGTATGTCAGTTAAATTGGCTTCAAAACACACTAATGAAAGAAAATTACCTCTCTTCAAGTCATGCCTTATGCTTTCGATAATCCTTATTCATATGTCCCTTTTTTTTATAGAAGAAACATACCACAGTTTTCTTATCTGCACTGTTAGATGCAGTAGACTGTGTATCATTTTTTGGTGGCTCTTTTCTTTTAGATTTTCCTTTTCCATGTCATTTACCTTTATGACCTTGTGACATGATGTGGACAGATTGCAGTCTTTCTCTTTGTAATCTCTCTTCCCCTTGCACACACATCACAGTTTAAGTTCATTCATGGTCCACTTACCCTTTGTCTACTATAATTGAACTTAAATGGACCAAACTGCAGAGGAAGAGAGTTGAGAACGAATTGCACCAAAAAGGGCTCTGAAATAGTACATATTCATTAAATTAAGGCCATGTTTGGGAGAGCTGTTAGTAGTAGAGATTTTGAACGTAGAGCTGTTGGAAGTAGAGCTGTCTGAAGCAGAGCGTTTATAAAAAGCTGTTTGCTGTTTGGTAACTACATTTCTAAAGTGCTGTGGTACTTTAACATGTGTTTGGTAAACAAACTGAGAAAGTACTTTTGTGTGACAAAATGACCATAAAGGACATTACCAGTATTATACAACAGAGCATAATAAAATATAATATATATTAATACATAAATATATGATATAGTATAATATTAATGTAATGTAATATAATATTATTATAATATAGTACTATAACATTATGTATTATAGAATAATAATTTAATATAATATTAAATTATTTAACATAACATATCAATATAAATATATTATGATGTAATGTAATATAATATTATATTTATAGTATAATACAATAATAAATATATAAAATATTATAATTATTAGTGTAAATTAATTTTTCATCCTTCTAATAACCATTTATCTCTCTAATAAATTTTCTAGCTAGGTGACAAAATTGGTTAAATAATTACTAATATTATTTATTATTTATTTAGATCAGATTATTTTCCACTCACTCATTAGTTTTTTAATTTATTTTATTTAGTTATATTTATTTATTATTTTATTTCATTGAAATATATAGGGGTCGCCGGCCATGGGTGGTAGCCGGCATGGTGGCTACCACCATGGGTAACCACGAGCTCCCAAAACAAACAAAAAAAAAAAAACAAAAAAAGAGAGGAAGAAGGAACAGTGACGGCGGCGTTGAGAGGAAGAAGAAGATAGAGAGAGAGGGGAAGGGGATGGGTGAGAGAGGAAGAGGCGGGATGAGAGTTTTAGGGGAAAAAAGTAAGATTTAAATGGGATATTTTGGTCCAAAAAATAGCTTCCCAACAAAGCTGAAAACAGCATTTTTGAAAAGCTCCAAATTGGAGCTTCTCCCCAAAAGCTGTTTTCAGCTTCCCGCAAAAGCTGAAACAGCTTTTCGAAAATTTTACCAAATACCATTTTTTATCTGAAAGTACTTTTGGAAGGCCAGAAAGTGCTTTTTGGCCCTCCAAAAACTCCCCTAAACAGGGCCTAAGTTGTTCAGCCAAGTCATGCATTTTCATAATGTGTGCACGCACACCACTTAACCCATCATACCTTTTAGTTGTTAAGGTGGCCATAAGAGTCCCTACAACCGCTTTGTTAGAAGCTTTAAATTGTTGCTCAATAAATGTCAAGAATTTACGAGCCTTGGTGTTAGTAGAAACTGATTTGTGAATATTCTTCGTAATTTTGCTCTTCATGATCATAAGGCTTGGGCGCTTGGAACGCTCCTAATTTCATAAAGAGTTTTCTCTTTAGGAGAACTTTCTGTAGTGGGTTTGGTAGGCTCAACAATTCGTAGGCACATGTCCAAATCTAAACTTCCCAATGTAATTAGTATTTGCTCATGCCATTCAGAAAAATTGGAACCATTCAATTCTGGAATGTCGGACATGTTTCTTGGAAGTGCTTGAGCCACAATGAAATCACACAAATCCATGCTATAAGTTATCCTTAATTCAGACTTATTACATATAAAACACTATTGAGCAATCTAGTGCATCATCACATCCCACCTTTGGGTCAAAAAAATGACATTCGATCGATTCACTCTATAAGCAATCGTATAAGCAATCTATTGCATCGCCACATCCCACCTTTGGGTAAGAGATTATAACATGCTAGTGATTCACTTAATAAGTTTGATGAATGATCTAGTGCATCATCATATCCTACCTTTGGGTTAGGATAATGACATGCTAGTGATTCACTCAATAAGTGATGTTCCTTTATTCACTTAAATTGCCTTCATATTACTAATATTGAATTGACATCTACCTTTAGGTATAATGAACAATACGATATAGTAACCTTCCATCTTTAATAAATTGCCTTTGGGCTAATTTATCATCTTATGATGGCAAACCGTAATGCTTAATCAACTCCACCATAATATCAAGGTAATTGGGCCACTTTGGTGACTACCAAATCAATTTGATATATATCCTTTATAATTGATAAGCAATAAGAATATTTCAATATCCAGCATTTCAAACAACATTAAATAATAGATATAATAGTCTCAAAATAATTTTAATCAATTATTTAAATAAACTAATATAAAATACTCAATAATTGAAAGGATTTTTTGCATGGATACCCTTCTAATATCGGACGTGAATACCTTTCCAAAATTGATATTTGCATGTATACCCTCGTAAAACTCTATTATTGTACAAATACCCATAATACAATGGTTGTTCTAACGGTGTTAAAAAAATTATACTTAAATTATGAGGGTATTTACGAATTTTACGACCGTCGTAAAATTACGAGGGGCATGTATACCCCCCCCCCCCCCCCCCCCCCAAACCGTCGTATGATGCCGTCCCGGTTGCACACCCTCGCGTGACAAAAGGGAACGATGGCCCCACGTCCTACCAAACCTGTCCCGTCCTCTCTCATGGTTGGCTCTTGGTCCATGGTTGGTTGTCCTGAAATGGCTAAAGCTTTGTGGACCTAGGCCCGACGTGTGGTCTCTGCATGAGAAGTTTTGCGGACGAAGGGAAAGAACAAAACAACAGCCTGCCACTATAGGAAAACCAACTTATCCCGACGCTTCTTGGGACCTTTAGCGACGTTATAAGCATAGGCTAAAGTACCGCCGATGCAACGCGAAACGTCGCCAAAGCGTCGGCGATACCAGAATGGCAAAACTTTTTGCCGATTCAGGACAAAAGCGTTGGCAAAAATCGGAATTTGCCAACGCTTAAAAAGCGTCGGCGATAACCCGACGGACAAATTCCTCACGGTTTTCTTCCGATTTTTCCTGACACTTTAAAGCGTCGAAAATTGCCGACGCTTTGAAGCATCAGGAGATCCGCATTTTCTGTCGCAAACGTAAGCGTTTGAAGCATCGGTATAAGCGTGCCGGGGCTGTGCCACGACGTCTTTTACTGACGCTTAAAAGCATCAGAAATTGTATTTTTTTAAAAAATAAAAGTACCAATTCATATTATAAAACACACATTATAAAACATGCATTATAACAATATAAACCTGTATTACATTGATACATTGACACAAACATTCAGATCATTCGAAATATGAATATTGTCATATTTGATTAAAAATTTGCTTAATAAGTTTAGAATTACAATGTACTATGAAAAATAAGAAACATATACATATCAAACTCATAAAAAATAGTCTAGAAGGCATCAAGGACGGGATTCAGCTCCATCATCATCATCTCTACGAGCGTTTGAAGTATCAGAAATCTGCAAAAAAAAAAAGAAGAAATCTTAGAAGTTAGGAATAATGTGATACATGAACTCATATATTATAATTGATAATATGTAAAGTATTCAAATATATATAGTTATTTACTTGAGAAGGAAGAAATCGTTGTAACATAGATGAAATATTCGCAAGTTGAGACTGCAAATTTGCTTGGTTCTGCTTTAGCTCTTTAATAGTTGCTTGAAGATGACAAACTTCTGCAGTGTTACTACCTTCTCTGGTATTTCTTGTATACGTGCCCACTGAAGAAAACTAAGTGAGGATAACTCCAACGCCGTAACCCCTCACTCGACTATAACGCTTTGGGCCCATCAATTTAGCGAGCACTTGAGCTTCAATATGACTGGTCGCGTCGGATGATGATGACTCCCAATGCGCTCTGAAATAAGATTTGTTGTTGTTGCCCAGTAGATACAACCCAAGAGGGGGGGTGAATTGGGTCTTTTAAAACTTTTATGCTACTTCTAAAATTTTTTGATTAACTATGCTAAGTTGTATAGATGCACAGTGAAAGTTAAACTTAGCAAGGGTTTGATGTATAGACTTCGACTTGATTAAATATGCTTGCAACTAAAGGATGTGCGGATAAGAATTAAGCAAGCAATTTATCTAAGTAAGTGTGTTAGTTAGACAATAACTAGAGGCATTACAAACACAAAGGACATATAGTGGTTCGGTGCACCCCAGCACCTACATCCACTCCCCAAGACCTCTTGGGAATTTCACTATAATCCTACCGATTACAGCCGGTTGTTTTACAAGCTCACAACCCAACTTGTTGTTTTACGAGCGCACAACGAACTCGGTCGGTTTTCCCAGGCTCACCGACTAGAACCAACCCGATTGTTTTCTCGGGCTCACAATCAAACCCTTACACGTTGGTTTTACCCTCGGCTCACCAACAAACCTATCACCGTTGGTTTTTCCTTTGGCTCACCAACAAACCTTAACCCCTTGATTCAATCCCTTGATTGAATCAAGTTACAAGATATTAAAACAAAGTATAAAACAAAACAAAGCTTCTTAAACAAGCAAATATGACAATATAAAC